>NW_025544803.1:961259-989257 GCF_000150115.1 Histoplasma capsulatum G186AR
CGGCAGAGACTCCGAATTCGACTTCGACTTCGATGACGACGGCGACATTGATGACTATGGCCTCAAGCAGCTTAGCCCCAAGGAACTCGAAAAGGCCTTCAGGCTCATGAGCGAAATCCCGGACAAGGTGCTTGAATAGGGTTCCGATGCAACGGAGAAGTGGTAGAGAAAGCACAAAGGCCAATCAAAATTAGTCTCCGCCCATGGATGGACTGATCTGGGGAATGTTATCAAGTGCGCCGGTGCCATTGCCTACTTTATTGTGGAGAACTGGGGGGTGCTGGCCAAGCTGGGTAGGTTTAAGAAGGCCATTGATGATGTTGGCAGTTACAAGAATGCTGCGAAACTGCTGCTTAGCCGCAGGAAGAGAAGCCGGAAGAAGAAGGCCTACCAACGCATGCAGAAACTCGCCGCGGAGGTTATTGGCGTGGTTGTCATTCAGTCATACTGTACCTAAGTGGTTGACTGGGATGGTATTTGGAGGATTTTGACTCCCGAATGAACATGGATGATTGCACATGGGTTTGTTTCATTGGAAGGTGAATTTGGTGACCTCTTTTGAATACCCCTTTTTGTTTTCAAAACACAAAACTTGCACACTTGTGTAAATCCATGAATGGATGATATTTGTTGACTCAGCTTAAAACGCTCGTCGGTAAACGCGTTATATAGAGGATAGAGAGAGGGGGATATACATGGCTGATAGAAGAGCACATAAATTACGAACGCAATTGTGATGTTACATCACCTTGATTCATCTTGAACCACTTTTTATCAAAGGAAAAATGATCGAGTTGACCAAAATTCCAGATTCGCATTCTTGCAAAAACGTTGCTGAATGGAGCTCTTTGACCGGGTTTATAATGTTGACATGCGATGGAAGTTCCCCTTGTAGAACTCGCCCTCCATCTTCCATAGCTTCGCGCAAACATGACCTGCTCCACTCTGCTCCATTGTAAACTCGCTTTGGCTTCTCTCTCGGGTGGAGCAGAGCCACTTTTTGAAGAACTCTGGCCCCCTTCCCATGTATTGTTTTTTAAGAAGTGGCTTCGAAAGCCGCCAAGACTCAGCTTTGAGGAGGAACCTGACAGTCAAAAAAGAAAGAAAGGATCAAAATTCATCCTGTCGACATCCTTGATGTCCTATGGTTCGAACTACCAGATGATCAGTAAGATAGTGTCTCTTCAGATCAAAGCCTGGAACCTTGGATGATAAGTTAAGAAACGGGGAATTTCTTTCTTTGAAGGAATGTGGCAATATTAAAACTGATTTTTGTAAAGCCGCGAAAGCCAAACTTCCGATTGCGACTCGGAAGATAGAAAAGGCGCCATCTGGCTGTATGAGGAGTAACAAAGTATCAAGCCTACTAGCAGAGCGCAATGGCAGGAACTCAGGGCGATGCTCCTGAGAAAGGACGTCAGAAACGGGACCAGTAGAGCCAAAAGAATCTCAGTTTTTTCCTTTCTTTTCTGGGACCACAGCCTAGTACAATCGTTTAAGGCCCAAGGGCAAGTTGACTAATCATTATTGTTTTTTGGGGGGTTAGTTTATCATCTTCTGTTTAGAGACGAATCTTTCAGTGAATTCTTGGTTCCATTGGGCCAGATATTGTTCTCTCACAAAACTCCGTCCGGCTTGGGTACTATTCGCAATCCCATTTTGGCCTGGATACAACCTTTGAGTGGTTCCTAAGTCCGGTCGTACAGTGCGTTGTTGGACTTTCGGTTGGAAACCCCACATGCTCCACCAGCCGCGATATCCGTTGGGGGTGACATGAGGTTCACACAGCGAGATTCTTCGAACCACGATAATCAAACCGTCACCCAATCCACAATCCGGGTAGCGGTGTGAGCTCTGCGTGATACGCCAGCCTGAACCCTGGGTCGACATAGCAGTAACGGATTTCGACGGTTAACGTTCTGAGTTTTATTCACCGTGTTTGACTTCACCGTCTACCTCTACTAGACTTCGTAGTTGAATCTATATCTAGACAGTAACGTCAGAACATGCTTGAGTAAGAATCCATGCAAGCAGAAAGTATATATCGCAGTAATCGTCGGTTGGAAAGCTTAAACCGTGAAAAAATCACAGGTGACTGCTGTTGCAGCAGGGAAATGTAGGCAACCAATAAGGAGACGGGATGGAATATCCAACAATCTGACGGCCAGAAGCAAATACCCCCAGCCCCTCGATAAGCTAAGCTTGAAGTTTTGAGTCCGAGAAGCTTGAGTCTTAAGAAGCTTGTAAGAAGCTTGCTTGAGTTCCTAGCGACCCTCAAATAAACTGTGGCTGTCAAGGCATCTTGGCTTTTGTCCCTGTGAGCAGTATTTGAGGCAAAATGAGTACATAGCAAGCAGACCGAGAACTTGTATTATCTGTTGGGCCACACATATTCTCGGCGTATACACAGCACGATCCCTTGACTTGCGGTGGCATGTACTGTACTGAGCCAGAGCTTGTAAGGACAGAACAATAGTGTACAGGTTAGCACTATGTATGCATGCAAGTATGTGGACAAGACACATGATGATGTCGGTGGACTCCAGCGGGCGTTATCTTAGCAAATGTTTATCTATTTACCCCGCAATAACGATAGACAGCTGCAGCCTGTAGATCACCTTCGAGGAATGCGGTGTCGGAGCTTTCGCTGGTCCCTCCTCCGTTCTAGTAGGAAGACCTCTATGAAGAAAGTACTGTAAGAATGCACGCCGCTCAGCTAGTGGGGAGGGGCGCCAAGGTGTTCCAGGGTCGTTGCGTGCGCCTGTTCTTGCGGAGGAAGCATTGGATATTTGTCGTGCAGCTCGCGATTTCGAGGCAGTTCTTTTACCTGCCAAGGAGGTGCGGTGTGGTTGGGCGAAACTTTACCTGGACAACAGCAAGAATCCTTCAACATGTTTACAAATAGTATCCAGCAACTTCAAGGGGACTGGGGATCGGGATGTTGTTTGATCCGGGCTCCGAGGAACCCGCGATATTAGCATAGATAGATATTTGGCCGAGGGGATTTGGCGCCGAATCGGTCCAAGGGACCGTTGTCCAGAACAGCCTGGAGAAGAACAATCTATCCGATTTGCTCACCGCCACACTTGGCGGCTACACACAGACAAAAGATGATGCAATATGGCACTTCGTTTTTGGCTGCATCCCATCTGGCTACTGCGCACGTGCCCAACCATCATGTGCTTTTTTAATTATCACCGAGCCATCGAGGGTAAAGATGGAAGCGCTGCATACATGCATGCATGAACGGGATATTTTGCTTTGCCTGTTAGTTGGCGTGTTTTCGCATGCTGTTGCTGCTCCGTGGTTGGTGTAATGATTATTCTGAAGGCATTTATTGAATACTAGCACATTCGTGATAGGATCGCCACGGGCATGCCATGGCACTCCCACATATCCCACATGTGAAGAAGAGGATCAAGATGCACTAATATACTCCTAGTTCTTTCAGCAACATGTACTATATGTAGGTGTGTATATATGCATCTTCGCAGTAATAGTAAGAATGATACACAATTACCTACCCACGTCATCACCATCAGCCACAGCAACAGCAGCAAGGAGCAGGTGGGTGTTTCACGAAACACCTGCTGTTTTTGAATCGCCGCGTACAAGAACAACGAGGTCTTTAGGCGCAGTAGGTATGGAGATGCGAGGAAATGACCGGTTTGGGTCGTCTGTATCGTACGTTTGCTGACGTCGTGGTGCTGCGTGGCTCAGTTCCAAAATCATCATCAGCAGTGGCTTTGCTTGTGCAAGCTGGTCTGAGGAGTTAGTATTACAGTACGTGGTTTGCACGCAAAGGGGGCTAATTTTTAGCCAACGTAAGATGATCTGATAGCTCCGCTTGTAGCGAACTGTCAGGAGGCCTGTCGGTGATTATCTTTGACGCTGCACAGGAAATGCCAAACTCGATCCCTGATAAGCTACAGGTCATTGACTGCATGAGATCATGCTTGAATTGAATTGATGCTTTGTCCATTATTGTTTTGAGCTTCTTTCATCATTATTTGTTTTGTCATCAACAACAGCGACATGGAACAAAGCTAACCAGCATCCCGTGAAACAAATCGAAGCGGGAAATTACGTAGAGGGCGCAGAGTCTAAAAGGATAGTCTTGTAACGACCAGGTCGGGCGAATTTGACAACACGAGCGTCAGAGGCGCCGTGCTGATATGATTTTGGGATGCGGACTCTGCGAGCTTAAAAACATTCCTCAGCCATGAACCGCAAGATCCTTGTGTTTAAAAAAAAATTCAAAAAAAATTCAAAAAAATTCAAAGTAGAACCAGGATACTGGTTCCAAGATTAGATAGTACGGATTGAGAAAGGCGAATACGGCCGATCCATCCTTTGGAGCTTTTGTGCTAACCTCACCTCCCATTAGTGCCATTCACACAAGGATCTGCAGCTTACCTCTTGGAGGTTTGCCTTTATGAAGAGCTTTTATGAACAGAGCATGAGGAGATATACATCATAGTAGCCATGCTCTGTCTACATAGTAGTAACGGAGTAACTCAAGTCTAAATTCTTTGTAAAGCCACAAGGGTCGCCCGGCCTGCATGCCAAGCAGCTCATTTAACTTAGCTCTGCTAGCTTGGAGTGGACTCGAAGGCTGGTCAAACCAGAGCAGCCCCTGGAGACTGGAGAGGTAGACGAGGACAAAAAGAGTCAGTCCCTTGCCAGCGACGCTGCGGCCAATTGGTTGATGGAGAGGTCATTTCTCCAACGACCGAATTCGTAGCTGGAAGAGCATCATCGTCTCGAGTCAAAATGGCCGGGTTCCGGGTTCTCACTGGATGCGATTATCTTCTTTTTCTTTCAAGTCCTTTTCAACAGAGACCTGGTAAGGGGTGGCGCATGTTGATCAGTGATTGGGATATACGCTGCGTAGATTTCTGCCGCCGCTCAACGAGAGCTTTGGTTGCTGGAACGGGTCCACACATAGGATGCCCCCGGAGAAAAACACACATTTTGCACTCTCTGTTCAGCAAAATCGTCGTAGCACTGCGTGCACTGCCAGAGGGACGCATGTATCTTGTGGATTATCAGCATGCCATCCTCGACTCCTGGTTAGCTCCACTGGAAAAATGAATACACGATCATGCCGGGAGTAAAATACGACAACCCCCGAGCTCCGACCATTCCGCCTCATCCGCCCAGGGCTGGATATCGTATCCGGTATCGTAAATAACGACCCAAGCCCTCTTTCACGCCGAACCTGCCGTGCACGGCCCAATCAGCGGCTGTCTTGCAGGTGGCCAGCGCAATACCAAAAATACCGCAGAACCTCATCCTCGTCTCGTGCCAGCCACGGCCTCTGTTCTCGCTCAGCTTCGACTTCATCTTTTTCTCTCCCTCTTCTCTCCTTTCTTCTCTTCTCCATGTGGTCTCTCTCCGTCGCTTCCTTTCCTCCTGTCCTTTGACCGTCAGTGGCCTGCTGTGCTGCTCTCCGTCTTCTTCTCAGTCCCAGTCAATACGACGTCAACCTCTCCTCCTGATGTCGATTGTTTGGTGACATCGCGACCCTCACTTCCCTCAAGCTCCCGCCGTCTGAAACCCCGGCGCTAGCACTCCCTCACAAGCTGTTGATACTCCTTCCTACGCTTGCCTGATTGTCGTCTGCCTTCTACCTCGTTTTTATAAACGTCGTAGATCGCTCTCCACATCCCTTTTCGCTGGCCGACTTACCTGGCCGCTGCTCTCCCCTAATCCTCCCGACCGATTGCTTCGCTCCATAATGGCCGGTGTTATGAACCCAGTGATCCCCTCGTGGAAGGATAATTCGCAAAATTATCTCGGCAAAGTCCAGGTCGTAATACCATGGCGATCTATACAAATGCTTCTCCCCCACCGCGTGCGCCGAAAACTGCGGTCAAAACTGCGAAGTCGCGTCTCTCCGTCATCAACAATAACCTCCCTTAATTCCTCCTTCTCCCCTTTCGACACCCTAAAGACTCTACAAGCTCATCGGTGGAGCGTATATGATGGACAATACCTCGTACTGCTCTTTGTTGGCATATTTTCGCTCTGTGTTATCGAATCGCCTGGCCCCTTCGCCAAAGCTCTGGTTGCCTTTGGGTTGATAACGTCGCTACTTCTTCCAGCCACCTGCCAATTCTTCCTACCATTTCTCCCTATCATTGCTTGGCTCATCTATTTCTATGCCTGCCAGTATGTTCCCCCCCCTCTCCCATCTCATCCCTTGGATACTTTTTCGTATCGTTGAAGCGGCGATCGAGCGCGTCATAGCTGACATGTCACGATTTCACCCCTTCCAAACAGATTTATTCCAAGCGACTGGCGGCCCCCAATATGGGTGCGCGTGCTTCCAGCACTTGAAAACATCTTCTACGGTGCCAATCTCAGCAATATTCTCTCTGCCCGTCAGAATACTTTTCTAGACGTCTTGGCCTGGGTTCCCTACGGAATTATGCACTATGCAGCTCCAGCTATATGCTCCATTATAATATTCATTTTCGGACCCCCTGGGATGACCCCAATTTTTGCTCGCACCTTTGGATTCATGTGTATTACTGCGGTTACCATACAATTTTTATTCCCGTGCTCTCCTCCTTGGTACGAGAATCTGTATGGGTTGGCTCCTGCACACTACGGAATACCGGGGTCTCCTGGTGGCTTGGCCCGAATTGATGAACTTTTTGGTGTAGACATATATACGTCTGGCTTTACGGCATCGCCTGTACCATTTGGTGCCTTTCCCTCCCTGCATGCAGGGAACGCAACCCTCGAGTCTCTATTTTTGAGCCTTATTTTCCCCAAGCTTAAACCTGTTTTTATTCTCTATACTGCGTGGCTGTGGTGGTCCACGATGTATCTTTCACACCATTACGCGGTGGATCTAATAGGCGGTGGCTTTCTAGCCGCTGTCTCGTTTTACTTCGCAAAGTCAAGATTCATACCACGAGTCCAGGCTGATAAAACATTCCGGTGGGACTACGATTATGTGGAGGTTGGGGAATCGCCGATCGACCATGGTTATGACTTAGCAAACTTCCACGGTGATTTGCATATCGATTCTGACGAATGGACCGTAGGATCGTCTTCCTCCATATCTTCCGGTTCCCTCAGCCCTGTGGATGAAGCTCAATCCCTGTGGGATGGCGAGACCCTAGGTGCAAACTCAGACCTTGAAGCAGGTCGCTGATTCAAATCACGCTTCGATCATCCCCTTTCCGAAAAATAACCCCCCATTAATACTTGGCAACGCCCCTCCTTGTCAATAAAACCAGCATTTTGAAGTAATAGCGGAATTTTTAATTAATGACTCACGGCATATTCTGGAGCCTTCTGTTTCAGCTTTGAGCGACTTCTTTTCGAAAGACATAACTTTAATGACTTTGGATACCTTTTCTTCCCCCCCCTTTTATCTTCTCTTCTCAACGACTCCTGCGATTCTATTTTGCCATTCAGCCTATATAATGGTCTCCCCGGATGTCTCTAACCCTTCCGAATTTAATCGATCACGTGTTCAACTTCTTGAAGGCAGTCGATGGGGAAAACGAAGTATCTTTTTTCCTTCGTTTCCCTATAAATAATATGCCGCTGGTTCCTTCTGGGCATAAAAGCCAATCTCCTTTAGGGTCCTCGCTATCCGGATATCCATTATCTAGTCCCACACATTCTAATCGGAGAGAAAGGGCTTCCGTATACGGATTCAGAAATCTCCCGTCTGGCGGCACCACCGATCTGGGAGCCATTCCATCTTTATTTGAGGGGATATAAATATATTTTCTTCATAGCAGCATGTGGTATAATTTTCAAATGGCTGTTAAGGTGGATTTGGTGAAGGCTTTTCATCACCCGCATTTCTCTTCGTTTCCCTTGCAACAGCGCTTTGACATTTATCCGGACACCATCCACACAGGGAAAAACAATAATTGGGCTGGCGCAGGCTTGTACATTTTTAATTTCTTTTCTTTTTCATTTTTCCTTTTTCATTAAACCTTTCATTACGTTCGTTACGCTCATGGGTGTTGTCGGATGGGGCTTTGTACTGTACAGACTAGTGTCGGGTTGGCATGGCGGGCTGGCGAAAAAGAGAGAGCTTATTATAGTTCCTTGAATGAATCTTTTCCCCCGCAATATATTTTTTGTATCTCTCTTTTACTATCATTCGTTTGCATCAGCCATGAGCATATAGAGATGTTTTAAACCCGTTTTGCCTCTTTTTATTGTGATAATCTATCTATTTGAGGTAATTTTTTTTTAGCCCTACCTACAGGTTCCGCTCTCCGACCTCAACTACGGGGTAACCCTTCGTTTTTTTTATGGCTTTGTTCCTCTTCTTGTTGTCTGTTGTTTCGTCAGGGGCTGTTGTTTAGCTACCTCCCCCTACAGCAGCATCAATGCAGGATTTCTTTTTTGCATTATAATTCTTCTTTTCCATGGTCTTTCCAGTGTGGTTTTCCATGACGAGCAAGCAGGTTTCTAATTGACAATTCATTGGCAATAAACTGTCTTTCTCCTGTTGGTTTGGGGTCGGGAGGCGGAAGAGGGCTGGCTACGTGTGTTGTTTCTCCTTTTCCTTTCCCCCTTCATCTTGTGTGTGTATTTTCGCATCGACATCGGCAACACGATTTTGTCAAGAGATAATGCTGTCATGGGAGGTATTCCAGGAAGATGTAGCTTTCATTTATATTTTCTTTCCTTTTTTTTTTCCTGCAAAGCTCGGTGGATGGGGCGGGATGGGATGGACGAGCAGCAGATAAACCCAGACAACCTGCATCCCCGACTCATGCTAGAAGAATTGAAAACAAAGGGATGTTTTTTTTCGCGCGTGGGGCCTTATCCTACTGATGAACGATGATGAAGATTATGTGACGTTTTGGTTTCGTCTTGTTTTTGTCGCCTTTTGATTGATATTGGTGTCTCTACCTCCCCCCCCCTTTTTTTTTCTAACACGGCACCCATTAAACTAATAGTAATCAACTAATACTGACTCCATTTAGCTTATTTACTGCTTTGCTTGACTTATCCCACCATCTCCCCAGTCCCTTCTTCTCCATTCTGTCCTGTGAGGAAGAAGAAAGGTTCGGTTGGATGAGAGTATGATTTCGGAATATCTTCAAACGCTCGAGCGTCTTAAGATAGATGATGGATGAGCATTCCTTCAAATATAGAGTTCCGAGACCCACACATACGTCTTATCCTTCATAAAAAGAATTTCTTCCACGCCTCCTACCTACTACTAATCCAACTAAGGATATCCAAAATCCCTAATTCCTCTTTCCTTCCTCCCCGTCCTAGATCATTGCGGCTCCCTGGACAAAATAGAGTGTCAAAAAATTGTTAACTTTCCACATTTTTTGTGCCATGAAGATATAAGCCAGACTGCAACGCCAACCAAGTAATAAGTACGGCGCGTAATTATAAAAGGTGTTAATTGCTAACCAGGTCGTCTATAAACGTAAAGGGGAATTCAAGTGCAGACAGGTGACACGAAACTGCAGAAGGACGGAAAGCTCAAAGGCGCAAACTGCTGTTCGTCGTCAAACGATGCAGGATGTACAGGAAAGATATGTTATACCAAAGAAATACAACAGGTACAACACGGTGTTATATACGACGTACTCCACCCCCAAAAAAATGGACATAATACATTCCAGGGCCACGCTCCTACAGAGCAAAGCAGGTAGGAAATAACAAGAAAGGAAACGATAGGGAGGAAGCGGATTTAGGCAAAAACAATAGGAAATTCGTATTTACACATGACCAATGATATGTTTTACTTCTTCATTCTTCTTCATAGATCTTGACCCGATCGGAATATTCTCTTATTCGTGACACGTAGTTCTCTTCGATCATGTCGCCTCTCCCACCTGCGACGCGAAGGACTAGGTCATTGAGCAAGGACCGTCCGAGAATATCGACATGGTCGCCTAGATGTATCGTGTCAGGTAATAAGCGTGGAAAGCTACAGAAAACATACTGGAAAAAAACGAGCGAATGGTTCCCCAAATAACGTACCGGTATTGGGACCTCCTCGAGGCGAGAAACGATCAGGCTCATGAGGCATCTCATACACTTTGACATTCGCACCAGCGGGGTTATATCGTTTAATCCCCCAACCTTTCGCGCACATATATCCCAAACTCAGCAAGTTGACAGTACCGTCTCCCTCGCTCATAACCACTCCACGGTCCACTATCCCGTTTGTCACCGTCGTATCGATGCTGAAATTGAGCTTCGATACCATGTCGGTATCATGGTGGTAAAAGTAGCTGCGCTCCGTAGGCTTGCCAACTCCATAGAAACAATATATCTTCAGGTTTGGGGCAAGGGGTAAGCGTGCTTCCAGGGGGTTTAGCCACTTGCGCGGATCCTTTTCGTTCGCTTCGACCTCCCTCGCCGTATGTGCGACACCATGTGAATAGTTCCGGACGACCTGGTTTTGGAACCACTGCTCCGTGTGATTGAAGAGAAATGGCAGGCTCGTCTCAGCAGTAAGGTTCTGTTGGGTGTTCGACGAATTTGCCTCCCTGAAATTGATCAGGTTGCCAAACGTAAAGGGTTGATCTTCTTGGTCATCTGGAGCCCAGGAATCGTTTCCCCAGACAGCCTCTCCGCCTTTCGGGAGCATGCTTGATATTCCAGGTATTGCGCGGAAAAGCTCCGCTCTCTCCCATTTGCAAAGGAATTTTTCGAGCCCGTAGACAGCGAAGGCATTGAGTTGTGCGGTGTCTTTCATTTCTCCTGACAGAAGAGCCGGAACCCCCTTTGAAGCCCCTAGCATACAGCCGCTGATATTGATCCACGAATCGATGTGCGTCTCTACCCAGTCAGATCCTCCATTTCCATGTTCCGGACTCTCAACCCATTTGAAGAAAAACATGGCAACTTGCGAGCCCATGCTATGCGAAACAAGAACGACCTTCCTATCCGAAAGCTTCACGGCCGTCTCGATGTATGCCTTGAGTCTACTAAAATAGTGATCGCGCGTTTCGAGGTTGAGATAGGAAAGCCGCCAGTCATAGGCAGCGGTGAAAGCATTAGTCGGATCATAACCAATCGTCGCAAGATTTTCCAAAATTTTGTTCCAAATCCAGTAACCCGTAATGAAGAAGTCCGTTGCATCAAAACCCTGCGCCGCCCGGAGTTTAATACCAGGGGGGTCCAAGCCTGTGAGCTTATCGAGCATAATGTGATTTTTCCAGCCAGTTTTGTCGAGGACGAGGGCCCGCATCATACTCCAACTTCCCCATAACCTTTTTCTAAAATATGGTCTCGACTTTTCGTCCGTTCCCCAACTCTCTAGCCCTGTGGATATGACCCCAGGAACCATAATGATCGGGTGATTTGCTGTGATGCCCTGAGCCTGAAGGCCGAGGCCGATCGAGAAGGCATCATAGCTAACAGCTGCGCGTTCCGTTTGCTAGACAAAGAAAATAGAAATAGATTATAAGTTAGCTCTAGTTTCGACGGAGGTTTTCAAATGATAGCCAAAGCAATAAATGATCCCGGAAGCTCTTAAACATACCGAAAATTGGCTTGCATCTCTGATAATGCCTGCGGGCATAACATCGATCAAGGAATCCAAATTTAAGTCCATCAGGGCATCCAATGTAATAACCTCATTATGATTTGCGAAAAATAAAGCCAAGAATATTCCAAAAACGCCTCCGAGCCCAAATATCAGCCCATTCCGCCGTTTACTCCTCCGCCTCACGGGGATTTGGTGCACCTTCAAGCCCGTGTCAAAATGAGGCTGGTCTCCACCCTTGCGTACCGAAAGAGTAGCGCTGCTACTGCCTTCGTCTGGAGTATCTGCCGTGGATTCGGTGGATGGAGAGCTAGGGTTAGAGGCCGAGAAGATGTACCCAAATCGACGGCGAAGGCCTGACATCGCGGAGAATTGACAAGACCTGTTTCCGCTGTTGCTTCAGAGGCTTGTATATATGTAAGATGTCGTCGACGGGGCTAACATGCCCGTCATAGCAGGCGGAGTATCACATGGGCCAGTGTGGAAAGAAAGAGCTGCGAAGGCGGAAACAGCAGCTTGTTTTCCTTAGCTTATTTTATTTTGGCGGGCAACCTTGGAATCCCGGGCAAACATTCCCCGCTATGCATTATTTAATCTAGCCCAGACTGCCGAAGATTCGGGTTTTTCTACTACTTACATGGGAGTGCCAATTAGGCGGATGGTCTGACACTCTTATGCAGGGAAGAAAACTAGCAAGGAGAGCTGCTCGTGAAATCGCAACACCATGGCCGACGATGCGGCATCCCATCTCCGCTATATCCAGTATGAAAGTGACAAGGAAAACGAATACGTCTCCGCAATGCGCCAATTGATATCCAAAGACCTTTCGGAGCCCTACAGCATCTATGTCTACCGCTATTTCCTCTACCAGTGGGGGGATCTCTGCTACATGGTAAATCCTAGGCTTCTTTTTGATATACCCCGCTGGCGCAGCCTGCCTCCCGCAAACGAATTCCCCGTAGCTAACCCTGTCTTGCTATATATACAGGCAATGGACGGCAAGGATAATCTGATTGGGGTTGTCATATCAAAACTTGAACCACATCGCGGTGGGCCTCTGCGCGGTTATATTGCTATGTTAGCTGTGCGAGAAGAATACAGAGGCCAAGGCATTGCGACGACGCTCGTACGTATGGCTATCGATGCCATGATTGCCAGAGACGCGGATGAGGTTTGCTATTGTTCCTCTTCCATTTTCTATCCCTCCCACAAACACACTTTCCTCCCTACTCCATTCGCGATTCATTCCAGGTAGCAGCTATGCCGGGATTTACCCCACCAGAACAAGCAAGCAATTAACCTCCGATTTCTCCATATCTAGGTCGTCCTCGAAACAGAAACAAGCAACACCGCCGCCATGAAATTATACGAGCGTCTAGGGTTCCTACGCAGCAAACAACTCCACCGTTACTACCTCAATGGCAACTCTGCCTTCCGGCTTGTACTGTATCTGAAAGAGGGTGTGGGCCTCATTCCGACCGCCGTCGATCCGTACGGGTGCAATCCGGATGGATTGCCCACGCAAGAAAGAGGGGAACACCCGGGGCATCACGTTTGTTGATTACGCATTACAGCTTCAAAGGATTTGTGGGGAGTGAATCAAGGAGGAAGCTTTGGGCTACGCTACCCATATAAGACTCACGAGAGTCCAATCGTGGAATCAAAAGGCCTATGAGATGAGGATGACAGGGCATCTCCCCCGGCCTTCCCTCGAAACACGGTTTCCATACCAGGGTCTAGCATACTCCTTGAGTTCCCAAACAGGCCGCGCTTGCGGTTGCCCACATGGAGAAGTCAGAAGACCGAGGGAAAGGAATTTTCCCTGAATATATAGAAGGCCGTTTTTTTTTTCTTTTTGTTTTTCTCTTGAATTGTTTGATACCCCCATGGTGAAGATCCTCACCAACAACGGTCAAAGCAATATTTAGGGATTTTAAATATGAATTTTAGATAGACAAGTTATGCCAAACCGCAAATCCCTCGCTTATTCAACCTCGCTTATTCAAAATATGTAAACGCCGTAATCCCTTTCTAGATAATGGGAGATAGAGCTCTAATATGCAAAATATCTTCAAGGAGCCCAGCCCAAATGGTATCTATACAGTGCAGGATATGGATTGATGCACACTGATGCAAAACAATGTACTATGTATACATCAGCACATACATTTGATCAGCTACTTTGGTACCCGAGTAAGTAACTTAGGAACAAATGAGAAATGGGATAAAAATATATCGAGGAAATGCGAGGGAGGAGAGAAGCACGATGATGTACATGTACATGAAAAGATACACATATGATGTGGAAATAAAACATAATACAAGTTTATATACAAGGGCAGGGGGTTGGCACGGACGAGAGGAGGGCATTTGGATGTCACTCGCAAGGAACCAAGAGCCATCTCCACCTTTCCACTGTCTCGGTTTCATCTGTGACTCGGGCTTAGTGAATTTTGCATCCGAAACGCTGGTTCTATCTTGTGTTGGGGAACCTTGCTATGGCTTTGTTCCAGGCTCTGCTCCCGGCCCTGGCCCCGTGCTGTTTGCTGTTTGCTGTTTCGACTCTTGCTCTAGCTCTTGTGGCTGCTGTTCCTGTTGTTTTTTTGGTTCATCCCGAACTTCACTCTCCCCAATTCCGCGGCTTCGAGGGGAAAGACCATCCTTTTCCCTGTCCCTCTGAACCACCTTCTCATCCACAGGAATTTTGATCACGTTTTTAACCACTTCCGCAATTGGCATATTTTCAGCATGTCCACGTGCCCACCCCATGTCCAGCGCATGAGCCTCCCACATCATGTGGCTGAACGGCAACTGCGGCTGATAACGCCACACTGCCTCAAAGTCCTTTTTGATGATCCAATGTGCAAGTTGCCGCTGCTGGCTCCTCAGCTCGCCAGCGGGTTGATACTCGATCAACAACGACACAACGTTATCTGTCCCCAGGAGCTCTTGGTCGGGAGTGGGTGGTGCGTTCTTAATGGTGTCAAAACGAGCTTCCAGATCAGACATATCAATTTTAATCCCAACAATCGCCTTGCCAGCTTTTCTAAACCAGTTTGCCTCGGACTCATTGCCAGGCGGAGTGACTGTGTTTCGGAGAAGAGAGTCGAAGACCATGTGTTTCATGCTGCTGCTTACGAGGCCCCAGAGACAGGCGTAGGTCCAAATGACACGGCAGGTGTTGTAGTACCTAGCCTCCCATGCGGCGCTGAAGAGAATTCGGACGGTTTCGTTATTTACGGTGAGCCCAAGAAAGTGGTTGACAAGGTCTAGGTAAACAGCAATTGCTTCCGAGTATTGCTTTCTATTGCGATGCACCGCAACGCCATAATTCATGCACTGGACATCCAGTTTTATTTCCCTTTGTTTGCATATCTCTATAATGTCGTGAGCTGCGTCGGAATTGTGTAAGCGTACAGTTACGCCCAGCATAGGTTTTATTGAATCGGTACATATCCAACCCTGTCCGTATCTTTTATCCATCACTGCGAAATAATCTTTGACGGATTGACCACTGTCTAAATGTGACGCGAACGCGTCTGGAATGATCCGGTATATGAGGCGACGAAGGACACGCTCATCGTCCAGCAGTCCCTCTTTGCGCAGGCGCGCGACCACTTTCTGCCTGACATTGGATGACAGGATAGTGTCAACAAATGCCACCCACTCCAACCCATTCGGCTTAACACCGCAACGTTTCATCAGGGAGATGAGATAGCGAAATCTATCCAGGTCACAGTTCTTAGAACAACCTGCGAGCAAGGCGTTGAAAGTCCTAGTCGTCATCAAGTGCTCAAAATTCGGAAAAAGAGATAAAAGGACTGGCAGATATTGGGGGTATCGGTAGCAATAGAATATGACTGAGTTTACCGCTCTGGTAGACAAAAACTGCTTCGTGTGCGGGTTAGTGAAAAGTTCGCGGATTATATCAATAATCACGTCTCGGTTTAGCCGTCCATCCGGATACAGCAAGCTATGAACAGGGCTTGAAAATGAGAGGTTCGTAATTGATTCTAGATAGTCGCCAAACTTCTTGATAGTCCACTTTTTGGGTCTTCGGAAAACATCTGCCCGAATGGGATTCCTCGATCTTCTCCCTTTAGCAATCAACGGCAAATTGTGCGTCCAGACTGATCGGAGCTGTGGAACATCGATGTTGTGTCTCCGTTTCCAATCGTGAGCAGTCACAAAGGGGGGTAGCCAGTCGGGCACCCCACCTTCGGGAGTGTGAGCTGTTTGGATATCCGCTCGAATCTCTTTCTCAGCCAGTCTAACGGCCTCCGGAGAACCTGTAAGGACGACCTTGCGCTTGAAATCCACAGAATCGCGTTCCCGTGGCAGTATGTGAACACGACACCCACTCAACACCCTGATGTCCCACACGTTCTCCCTCTCATCGCCAGCCAGAGCGACCACATCCGTTTCAGACAGGTATATGGTTTTCGCATACGCTGGTGCGGGCTTGTTCTCCGCATCGCGCTTTAGGGCCATGATCTCATTCATTATATCCATCCATTCCACATAGAGCTTGTTTTGCTTTAATGGCGGTTTACCTGACAGCTCACGTTCCAGTTGCTTCCGCCACCACTGCTCAGCGCGAACTTGCCGGACCACGCCAGAGCTATTGGCTCCAATGGCATCAACTTCTTTGTATACATCCATAGATTGCGCAGAGCTTGGAGCGGACGGGGTGTCACTAACTGGGGAACGAGCATCGTCGACATTGGATGGTCCTACTTCTGTTTCCTCCGGCACCCCATCATTTTCACGATTCCCTGATTCGTCAAAATGTGAAGTCGAAATATTCGAAGTTGTCGGAGTAGCATTAGAAGCTGAAGGAGGTGCAGTATAATTTCTCAAGGTATAATGAGAACTTGACCTGGTGTGACTGTAGCAATTGGATGAAGGCGAATTATGCCGGTTATTGCCCACCGCTGGAGGGACGCGCAAACATCGTACATATCTCTTTTGGGTCAGCGTGGGGAAGAACTCCCGCGGGTATAAGAAAGGTAGAAAAGGCTCATTGCGGCAAACGGTAACTGGCTCAAGGGGAGCTTGAGAGGAAGACAACCGTCTTAAGCCATGACGGGTGCCCAAGAGCATTGGATTCAAAAGCACGGGTGTTCCCCAGCTTGCTGTTGTGGATTCGCGTGGAAATACCTATATCATAGCAAAGCTTTTCTGGGATATATTAGCGTATCGTTCGTCTGAATCTTTCGGTTCTTTCGATCGGGATAATTTTTTTGGTCTTTTGACTTATTTAACTGGCGGCTAAGAAAGTTGCTTGGAAAGGCTAGCCGGGCCTAAACCACGTGATTAATATAAAAAATCGTACTAGTATTGCTTCTACATGCCTCTCGTCAATACTTGAAAAAAAAAATAAATAAATAAATAAAAATCTACTAAGTCCACTCCTCCATACGCAACATTAATTAATATGTTTTCCCCAAGAATATCGAAAACCAGATCCAAATGCCGACTCCTGAGAATGACAACTAACGGCGCTCAAGAAATAAAAAGGAGCGAGAGAGAGGCTTCGTGTTGTCGCTCTCTTCTACGAAATGCCTGGACCTTCGGTTTCAATTGACGGCGAAACTAACAATGTGAAGGATTTAGCTAAAGCTCATACCAATAGTCCTAAAGAGTGAAGAGCTATGCAACCTATTGTCATGAGCCCATTGGCAGAGAAGATCGAATATACAGACGCAAGAAAAATATGACTCTCCAAAGTCGAAGTGCTATGGCAAAGAGGGTTAAACTGTCCATTCCCGCATGGGCAAATGGCGCTGTTTTTCAAGGACTCTTCAGAAGTCGCGAAAATTGACACGCCGAGAGCGGTCTTCGCCGAGGAGAGTCTTCTGGTAGCGGTTGAGATTCGATCCAAGTCTTGTTTTGGAAAGCGAAGGCAATTTGGATATTCGGATTGAGTGGTAGAAACGTTCGTTCCGCATGCTTGGACAGGATAATCTCGGAAGGCGTTCTAATCAAGGGGAGTGTTGAGGCTTGCCAGCATTCCATAACAATTGCGCTGTGACCGATGAGTTTTGGTTAATTTCAATATTTAGACTGTTAGGCGATCGAAGAATGAGGTAGAATCATACTCATCAAATAACAAGAGTTTTTAGGCTATTTTTCGATTCAAGGTCTAGGCAATGCTGGATTTACAAAACCTAGAGTAATTCTATCTTTAGCTGAGCATGCGCAAAGTTTGCTGTTTCAAAAATGTGTGGCTCAAGAAGGAAAACCCTGGCTGGTTACTCGGTAAGAGCAGATTCAATACAGTGGAATGAAATAATGAGATTCTTCGCTTGTGAATGACTTCTTTCACCAGATGGGGCGGTTTTTAAATCCCCAAATCAAAACATCCCTACCAATCCTGAGCAATAGAACCCGTCTTTCTAATCACTGGTCTGTTCCATATCCACCACACTGCGCACAACGGCCTTTCCTTTGGATTTATTAATAGATTGATGAGCCGGCTCGCTGCCCTCTCCGACATCCGAGCCATGTCCCTCCTCCCGAACTAACACCTTTGAATTAAGCCAGAAATTCAGGTCTTTCAACCGCCCATCCTCAAATATTTTGGCAAGACTGTCTCGTCTTCGTTTCTGAACACCTTCAGCAGTTGCCGGGATGGTCTCCATAGTATATCGTAAGTAGTCCAAGAGTTGTTGGCGAGAAGTATGGAACATTAAAACAGATAGAATCTCAGACATCTGTAGATAGAAAGTAAGCATGTTTGCCATTGAATCTGAGAAAAGAAAAGAAATAGAATAGACCTCAACGCGCAAGGGAAAACAGTAGAAAACCTTGGAGGAACTCAGCTCTTACCTTTTCTGGGAGTAAATGAAATTCCTCGTCTGCATACTTCACAAAGCGTTGAACGGCAAGGATTTTATCCCTATCTAACGAAGCTCCCGTCATCGCACATAACAGCGTTCTGATAGTGGTGATATCCTCAGGCAAAATATCCTCTACTCTCACGCCAACGGTCGAAATGGTTACGCGGCTTACTCGTCGGCTCTCAGGATCAGCCTTCAGCGTCCGGCACGAGCTGACGGTAAAGTAATCTCCATTAAGCGTGGACGTTTTACCTAGGCAGACGTCTTCCTCAGGCCCAATATATATCTTCCTAACCCTTTTTCTCAGCCATCGTCTTCGTCTTACAAAGCAGTGGTACCACGGATGAGTACCATGCCATGCAAAGCGCGATGAAAAGGAGAATGAATACTGCCATCCAGCCTCGTCAACGTCATAGGACATATCAATATACCAGGTTTCCCACGCCCACTCCCAACTAGGGTCAGGCACCTGCGCATTGGTAATGTCGACGGGGCTAGCTGCGAAATTGCGCGAGAGCCAGGCAGACGGATCAAAATTTAGAAGCGACTTTGCTGAGTATATAGGTATCCCGAAGCACCACCACCCTCGCTGATTCTCGTACAGCACGTCAATCTCGCTATTTTCGCTAGTCAGAGGGGGTTGTGAGGAATGTGAGGCTGAGGGTGCGAGCTCCGACGAGCCGTCAGAAGCTCCTTTAGAAAGGGCTTGCTTCCCAAGTTGTTTGGTATTGTCCCTGGAACCCTGACGCTCTATTCCTATATCTGCAGAACCCTGCCGCGACAACGATGCCCTGTTACTGTCGATGGAATCATTGCTATTGCCGTTCCTGTATCGACACTGTTGAAACTTCGCGTATTTCCTCCGTGCTAGGCTATCCTTCATGGAACTCTTCGTCAACTTCTTCGTTAACGCCGTAGCCGTGCGTGAGCCAACTGAGAGCCTTTGCTCAAGGTCTTCATTAGTGGTGGACACTGGCTCGACCGGTGTTGTTGGAGAAGTCTTGTCGACGAGGGAAATTCCTGGTATAGTCGACATTAATAAGGCTAATCAGGTAAATAGGCTTGAGTATGAGAATTTAAGTACGGCAGGTGGTGGCGCTTTATAACGAAGCGTAGGAAGTGGCAGTAAATGAAACGAGGAAACGTTGAATCGGAGCTCATATTGGTGCAGGAAATCTATGGCATGGAGCAGTCGCGGACTGCTACGGGTGCTCCATCAACATCTGTCAACGAGAGGAGAGGCAAAATGACTTTAAGATGCCATTGGATGCAGGCACATCCTTTAGTTATCTCTCTCTTCTTTTCTCATCTCGGCCTTTTGCCTGGCGTTCGCTACCAGAAAGCGTGATATCCAAGTTTCAGAGCTCCGGCTATGACATCAAGCCTGCGTCGACGCTAAGCTAAATTGGGGCAGCACGTAAACATTGATCGCGACCAAAGCCAAATCTTTCACCCAGATCAAGAACCAAGCAAAGAATCCAGGCATGCATGAAACACTGAATTGATATCAATACATTCCTTACCCATACGGAATAAAATCCCACCGCACAGACCGGAACTAGAAGGGGCATACAAATAATTCGACCAAAAGGAAAGAAAAGCGAAGCAAAGCAAAGCAAACGTAGATCATGGAAACGCCCCACCACCGCAAAATCGAACTGCAATCCCCCGCCGACCTTTCCTATCTTTACGCAAACACTGTCGCCCTCTCCCGCCAAAAACTAGACCTCCATTTCCCTCCCTCCGCCACGCCCAACCATGTCTCCAGCGCACAAGACAATCCCTCAAACCCAGACCCGGACTCAGACCCCATGAAATCCCACGTCCGCAGCCTCGTCGACGAATTCATCCACAAAACCTTCCTCACCGCTGCCCCCTCCATAAGCATAAATGGGCTATCTCCAGCAGACGCCGCTGCTGCGGGTAACGACAATCATAATAATTCACATGGCCCTACTGACCCCCTCTCGTTCCTCCACGTTCGCGAAGCCGTCGAGTACGAGCCGTACGATACGGCGCTAGGGGCGCGTGTTGCTAGTTTGTACGCGCAGTTGGAGTCGCTGACGATGACTGTGGCGCAGTTGAGGCGTGATACCCCCAGAAGAGCGGCGGAGGCGTCTGCGGAGGCGTTAAGAGGGGTTTTGAAAGAGGAAGACGAAGATTGGGAGGTGGATGGGGAGGGAGACGGGAATGGTGATTATGGTGATGATGGTGGTAATGGTGGTGGAAACAGAGATGGGCCCGATGTGGATATGAAGGATTTGGATGGTGAGACGACACAGCTACGACGGCGTGAGCAGAGAGAGGGTTACAAGAACAGGAAAGAGGATTTCACGTTGCATGTTCCGTTTGGACATACGGAGGGCATGAAGAGGAGGTGGATGGAGGGTGGAGTTGCGGATGTTTATGCGGACGCATTGACGACGTTGGTAAGATTGCAGGGCGAGGCGGCAGGGCTTGGGGATGTGCATGATTGTGGTGATGAGGATGGGGATGGATCTGGATCTGGATCTGGCTCCGGCGGCCAGCGCGGACTGGCGACGACGGTGGGAAAAGTTGAGAGGGCAAGGAGGGCAGCGGAGGTGGTGGAGAATTTATAGGAAACGCGATGATGCATTGGGCCTTTTTTCTTTTCTGCATTCTCAGTTTGTCCTCTCTCTAGTCAGGGGCGTATTGGCCTCCTCCTCCTCCTCCTTCTTCTTCTTCTTCTCTCTTTTTTTGATCCCTGGGTTTTAAGGTTGGGAACTGGACGTGGGGAGTGGTTGTTTGTTTTGTATATGGCAAATTGCATGCAATGGGTGTGGGTTTCATATCTGGCGTTCCCCAATTGTGAAGAGACAAGAGATAAATAGATATCCTTCCTGCACATGCTCCTTGTCAATTAATTACATATCATCATATAATTCTTTCTTCGGGCATCTGCAACGTTGCTGACCCTTAAAAAACACCAGTGTGCCCGATTGACTCGCGGATGGATGGACGGAAAACAATAGAAACATAAAAGAGATAAGGAAATAAGTTACGGATACCGGGTAGCCCGCAGATAAAGAGGTCAGGTGAAGAATGACACGTTTTTTAATTACCAGAGGGAAAGGGAGTTTGCTAGAAATGGGATAACAAATCTAGGAATATATAGTTTAACTATATATAGATGCATGTACGAGCAGATGTATATATAAATTTTCTCCACTCGAAATCGAAACGGAGATGTAGACAACAGTATGTTCGACAAAGAGGAGATTGGAGGACAAAAGAAAAGCAAAAAGGTGCCATGACACCTCAGGAAAAAGTGAAATTATTTGCCATCAGAATATATATACCTTGATAGCCACACAGCTAGTTAGCTACTCTCTATGTTAAGTCAAAAAAAAAAAAAAATGAAAAAATGAAAAAAAAATGAAGAGGAATGTAAATGAAAATGACAATGAAAAAGTAACGAACGCACAGCACATGACAGCAGCCACAAAAAGATAAGAAGAAAAGAAGGGAAGTTTTATATTAAAAAAAAAAGGTCTACGCCGTCACCTCCCCATTAATCTTCTGCTTGACAGTGTCCGCCTCATTTTTCTCTGTTTCTTTCTGCATCACTGCTGTCTCCGCCGCCTCCGCCGCCTCCTTCTGCCTTTCCTGTCCCTCACTCCCCTTCTTCCCCTTATTCTCCTTATCAGCTTCCTCTTTCGCCGTATCGTCAGGTGCCTTCGTAACCCACTTGGGCTCCTTCGCCCACTCCTTCTCCTGCCAGGGACCCATGTCGCTAAACTCACAGCCATTCTCACACTCACACTCGCCGCCAAACTCTTTCGGCAGGTTCTCCTTGGGGACTTGCGCCAGCAGCTCGGCCTCATACCCGCTGCCCAGCACATGGATCTTCTGCACGGTAACGGGGTCCAAGAAGCCCTTGACGACGCTGAAGACGCTGGAGAACCCCCACGGCGCGTTGATGAGGTACAGCTTGCCCAGACGCTCCGGATAGTAGTTCTGCGAAATGGCGGAGGCCTGTTTGACGTAGCCGTAGACAGAGGGGACGCGGGTGATGCCCACGCCCTTCAGGTCCATGATCGAGCAGCAGGTTTCGAGTAGCTTGCCGGCCTTGCGCGAGCAGGCGGGCAGGCGCGGGTCGGCGAGTTTCTCGTATTCGCAGACTAGGTTTTTCAGCATGCGATCCGCTGTGGTTATTTTGTACATGGCGTTTAGGTCGATTTTGCCCAGTTTTTCGATGTAGACGGGACGGCCATCCTGGATCGAGAGTAATGAAAGATAGATGGATAGGTTAGCTGTTTGTGCCTTTTTTTCCGCTCAATGAACGGAGCTTTGATATCTCGCATCTTTCGTCCAACTGGTAGAACACCCCTTTTTCCCACACGGCGGGGGTTTGACCAAAAAAAAAAAAAAAAGAGAGAAAGAAAAAAAAAAATAAATACGAAAAAAACGCACTTTATCCGTCTTGTGATAGTATTGTGGATAGTACTCGAACACCTGCGGTTTCTCCGGGTACTCGAACGTATTCACCAGATCATCCGTACCGAACTCTTGCCGCCATTTCTCGCACTCGACAAACCTGCAATGAACCCGAAGAAGAAGAGAAAAAAAATTAGTTCCCATGGGCACCTCTACTGCTCCACCCCCGCATCCCCCAAACAATGGGGAAAGAGTACAGAATAAAGAATAAAACAGATAGATAGATAGACATACATCGCCTTCGCCGCCTCAACGTCAAACTTCCTCGCGCGCAGGAACCTCAGCAGCGTCAGGGTATCCAACCGCTCCGTGTAGCCGAGCTGCTCCAGCATGATCCGCAGCTGGTAAACCTGCGCATCCTGCTCCGGGGTTGTGTGGCCTGGGTGGCCTGATTGAGCGTCAGGGGCGGTGGTTGGGAAATCGTAGTCGTCGTACTTGGGATCGAGGGTGAGAGGGTGGGAGGGGACGGCGGGCGTTGTCATTGTTGCGGGACCGGGTGTCTTTTTGAATCCTCTGGCTTCCTTCTTCTTTTTATTTGAAACAAACCTCTGTTCTCTTTTGCTTTGGTGGGGGGGTTGCTTGGATGGATAAGAATAAGAGAGGCTGGGCAGAGCGAAGATGAGGGGGGAAACGAGAGCGGAGAGTTGGTAGCTGAGGTAGTGGAAAGGTGCTGGGTGTGCGTGTAGGCGGTGGTTGTTGGGTGAAGTTCCCAGGCGGAGATCAGTAGAAGAAGGGTTAGGGGGGAGAGAGAGAGAGAGAGTTAGTGTAGTGTAGTGTGGTGTGTGGTGTGTGGTGTGTGTTGGTGGGCGATGGAGGCACAATCGAACAGATATTTGCTTTCTGGGCGCTACGCCTCCGGAACTAGCAAGCTCCCTTCTTCCCACCAATTCCGATTCCTTTTCCTATGGTTTTAATTTCTATTATGATTCATGCCCTCTCATGCCCTCTGATGCCCTCTGACCGCTGTTTATTTTGACTAGCTCCCTATCCTTCCCACAGAGTTGCCTGGCGCTTTATTGTACTGTGGACTGGCGACGGTTTGTTGGTCCAAGCGAACAAGTAAAAGATAGTTACTGCTGTTCGGTTGGTGGGGACTCGATCAGACACAGCAGACACATCAGTGCTTCAAGCATGTAATTCGTCTTGGATTCTCTAGGAGGAAATTCAAGAAAACAAAAACCAAAAAAGAAAAAAGAAGAAAAGTGATGGCGGGGCCTACGTTCGTTCGCCTAAGGTAGCTGCTGATTATTACTATCAGTTTCTTCTAAGGACACAAGGCATCAATAGAGTAATGATAATGCATCACTAACACAAACTCGCTGCCTCAAGTTTCTCCTGCCTTGATTGAAGTTACGGGAAAATAATAGAGAAATAAAATAAATGGTCAACCCTTTTGTTTTTAAAGAAAATACCTAGCTACAGCTAGCCCTAGCTTAGATCCAGCTAAACGCTTTTGTTTCATTGCCTTCAAGATGTCAATATGTATATACGTATGTCTGGTAAACAAAGTAATGATGATAATAATAATAATAAATAGAGCAGAAAAAAGAAAGAAAGAAAGACAACTAGCAAAATGACCAATGAAGAAAAACGTCCATAATCCATAGCGAGAACATCAGAGGGGAAAAAAGGAGGATACTGGCCAACGAACAACCCAGTTATAAATTGAAAAAAAAAATTAATAACAAAATAAAAATGGAAAAAGAAATAGAATAGAGCAATGGCTTAACAACACACCTCCTCTCTCCATCGCCGTCTGTCTGTATCAAAAATAATAATAGGCCGCGAGAGGAAAGACACGGATGAGCAAAGGCAAGAAGAGAGAAACTGAACAAGAATAAGAATAATATTACAGCAAAAGACCACAGAAAGGGGAACTGAAAGAAGGATAGATGAAAATATGAAGAATTGTGTAAGGGTGTTTTGTTATGTTAAAAAAAAATTACAGGGATATATAACCGACTCAAAAAGGAGGGTAAAAACAAATAAATAATAAAGACAGCTGTGCTTGCTGAAAAAAGAAAACGAACAAAAAAAAACAATAGGACGGTGCCCATGTTGAAGAGGGTTAAATGAAATAAGAAGAAGTTGAACAGAGTAAATGGAAACACAATATCCATCCCTTGCATAATACGCATAATATCTGCAGGACGAGATGAAAAGAAGTTCAGTGACTCAGGTGATAAAGGAGGGGGGTGTGATGGTAGGAGAGAATATGACATTAGGGAGACGGGCTGTATTATCCTTCCAGAGGAAATAAAACAGACAGGACAGGATCCTCCGCCTCCCTTCTCGGGCCCTTTCGCCTTGTGTGGTTTATGGGTACGGGTATGGGTATGGGTATGGGTATGGTATAGGGGTACATGTTTGAGGAGAGGACATGTAAGTTCGTGATGTTCGTTCATTTCCTTTCACACCAAGTTACACATTCATTATTCATCCTTCGTCCGGAGTGTCAAGGTTCGTGGTGTGCCATGTCAAGCGAATACATCGATATGGGGTTCGGGATGGATGGGCTATCGTGGGAAATTTGGCATTGGAAGAAAACGTAATCAGAATGAAGGAGGAAGGATGAAAAAGAAAAGGGATATCAGATAGATGATAGTCAGAAAGAGCAACAAAAAAAAGGAAAACAGAACAGAACAGAGAAGTTCGGATGAGAGGCATAACAAGACAAGACAGGAGGCGCATCGGAAACATTGTTAAAAAACAGGATGTAAAAGGTAAAGCAGGGTACGAGAATGCAAACTGCCTCAAAATCTCCAGAAATTAAAATAAAACAGATAGAGTAAAACACATCAAAATTCGACTCATTTCGTCGTTCCCAAGATTTGCTTCGGAAAAAAAAAAGTCAGGAAAAAAAATATACACACGGGGCGAATAATGTCCCATCTTCGCGGTCAAAAAATTCCGTGCTGTTCCTCGCCGAACGAGCCCCTTCTCCCATTTTCCGCGTTTCGGCAAAATTGAAGGTAGTTGGTACATTGGGCATACGGCAGGAAGTAGGACACCCGAAGTAGTAGCAGTGATAAATCACAAAAACTTAAAACATGTTATTTTCTTTGAAGCGGTGGTTTGGCTCTCCCTTCCTTCTTGAGTGGAAGGGTTGGCAGGTCCGCGGAGAGGGTGTTGCTTTTGGAGGACGAAAAAAGAAGTTGATATTTTTGATACGCCGAGGTTCCGTCTCTTTTTCTTTTTCTTTTTTTTTTGTCCTTCTGTCTTCTGTCGTCTTACCACCCCTTCTTCCGCGCAAACCGTTTGTTCAGCAACGAAAGCACCCTGGAAACGTTGAACTGGACGTATTCCAGATCGAGGTCTTCCTGGTTATCCTTCTGCATTTCCAGAAGATCGTCGAGTTTCAGATCTAGTTCTAGAAGACCTCGCGCACGACCTAAAGCACAAAAAGATATAGAGTAGTTACTGGTTAATAGGGTCGCAAAGCCTCCAACAAAAGATAGAGAAGAAAAAACCTCACCTTTATAATGCAAACTAATCACAAACGTCCCCGGCAATGGACTCTTAAACATAAAGTAAATATTCGCCCGCCGATTTTCTGGAACGTTACTCTTGCGAATCACCCCTTCCTTCTCCAGCTGTTGATGGGTAAACTTATACGGACCCAGTTCCTGGTGTTTCTGCTGTTTCCGCTGCTTGCCCTCGGACTGGCTGCGCACGTTATGTAGGTATGACTTGTATGTCTCTAGTTGGCCGACGAGGTAGGCATTATGGTCGCGAATGGTGCGGAATACTTCATCCAGTTTTCGAGTTTCTTCAATGACTTTCTCTTTCAGGGAACCCAGATGCACAAGCTCCTGTTCCACCTCATCGCGCAGCAGGCTGAAATCGTCCGACCGATCGATGACTCCCAGCTCCTGCAGCTGGCTTAATAGCTCCATGGTGCGTATTCCCTTCCTAACCATGACGGCATCGTTCTTCAGCGTGGCGGCTGCCTCAGCTATCCGGTCGAGTCGGAGAGGTCGTCGCGTTACGGATGTGTTATGTGGCAGAGAGCGCATGATCTGGACAAAGGTGGACTTAGCTTCCATGAAATAAACTTCCTCTTGAGTAATGTCGAGCGCGGAGGTCAAGTCATCAATGGCGGTCTCCCATTTGCTAAATAGGGGGAGATTGATTGTTCGGTTTTCCTTGCGGGGTAGCTGCGGTGGGGCAGGGCCAAGTTCCTGCAGCAAATGGCCGAGGTGGGAATGCTGGTCCTGCACAGCCAGAGCGGAACAATGCTTGTCGAGAAGTGCATGTGTAGCGTAGACTTCGTTCAGCGTAATCTGGAGCTCTAAATCTCGTTTCGATAACGCAACATAGTTATCCATTTCCAAACTCTCGTAGAAGTCTTGAACTTCGCAAAGGTCCAGGAGGAACTTGTTCACACGCTCCTTATTATCATGGACGAATGGCTGGAGCTTGGACATATAAGGCTCCTTGGCATACGATGGCTTGTTCGCAAGGTTTTGCAGCATCTTCGCGACCAGGGTAAGGGTGCGGCGGGGTTTGTCGGATGGAGTTGCCTCAATGAGCATGTAGGATCGAGGGGTAACGATGGCAGGATTGATGAATCGCAAAAAGAAAAACCCGCCAATAAGCGTACAAATGGTCTGGTCCTGAGCATCAGGGTATTTTCGCCTTGAGAGACTTCGGATCTGTTTGCAGATCCATCGAATGCCATAGGGAGTTTCCTCAAGGCCGTCGATGATTGTTTCTAGGAATGCATTCGCAATGTCTGTCAGCGTCTTCAGCCGTGGCGCAATGATCTGTTGAACTTGTTCATTTTCCGCAGCTACCTCTGCCGTGACCGATTTCGGCAAATAAGGCGGGAGAGATCCAGTGGAGGCTTCGATTTGCTGCACCATAGCCTCATATACTTTTAACGGATTGATTTCCAAATCGACATCATTTAGCTCGATGAGGGAATTGATCTGGTCAGCCAAGACCTGCTTCAAATAAGCCTGCCCCGGGCCTCGCCTGGTGTAAGTAGTCATCATGCGGGAAACGGGAGTATTTTGGCGCAAAAGGGAAGAGTATTCTGGGGTATTATCGAATTGGTAAGTTAGAACGGATTGGAACATAGTTAGTAGCAGGTGCTCCTCTCGACTTTCATATTGGTTGCCGTAGATGGTGAACATGACTGTCTGAAGCAGGGAATCGATTTCGGCCATTGTCACCAGGCGACATAGATGGGC
>NW_025544803.1:989357-1048664 GCF_000150115.1 Histoplasma capsulatum G186AR
GAGCAGTCGATAAAGTCGTCAGGGGGATAGTCGAGGGGTTGCTCGACGGATGGTACGATGGGCGATGGATGGATGGATGATGGATTGGACGGATGGTGAGATGGACAGAGACAACAGACGGAGGACGGATGTGGTGGTTCTGATGGACGCTGGCTAACTAGTAGTTGTGGAGCGAGCCTGAGACTTGGAGGCTGAGGACGGAGGACAGGGGAAATCGACCGGACCAGTGGACGCTGGTGCAGGGAACGATCATAAAAACGCCATCAATGGCAAATTGCACAGAGCAGTAGTATATTTATTCAATGCTAGCGGAGGGATAGAGTAGAGCAAAACTGAAAATAACATCTGACAATCGCCCGTGGAGGACAGACAGCCCGAGACAGGAGGCAGAGTACAGTACGTAACGATGTATGATGATGGATGGATGACTGGCTTCAAACGCACTCAGGTACCCGCAGCCAGGGGGAAGAAACCACTCCCAAAAAGTCGCCAGGAGTCAGGGACGGGAGATGGTTGATTTCTACGCAGCAGCAGTAGTTATTATTATTATTAGTTATTGCTTATTTCTATTATTTACTGTCCATCCTGCTTCTGCTGCATGTTCCCCTACATTAACTCCCCGCCCGCTGTCACCACGGCTCCGTCTAAATGGAGACTTAAAGGGGGGGGGTGGGGGGTGGGTTTAGTGATGTACAGCGCACTATACTCTGTAGATGCCAAAAAGAAAAGCAAACCCCCAGACCAGGTGAGAAGCTGCTCCACCTCTGCTAGAATAAGGAGTTAGTTACTCTGTACGATGAAAAGGAACGAACACGAAGGAAACTCACTCATTATTGCCCTTCTTCTTATTTTCCGTTCATCTCTCTGTGATATTTTAAGCTAAGGTTACCGTAACTACGGAGTAACTATGGCATTGTTGTATTATTCAGTTACCAGAGTATTCGATACTCTCTGTACCTGTGCGGATGCATAACTGGGCTCTTTTCGTCCTTTGCCTCTCACGCCCTTCCCCACATTCTGTTGTTATTTTCTTTTTCTTCTCAAGGAAAAAGGAAAAAGAAAGCAAAGAAAAAGAAAAGAAGGATAAGGGAAAAAGCAAAAGGAGCAAAGCCCAAACCAGGAACTACACGGAGGACGGAGGCGTGGAACAAGTCCTTGCACACACTAGAAATTTAAATGGAAATCTCAATACCGCGACCCATATAGCTTTCGAGGTTCCTCACACCCCAGGTTATTAGGTTATGGGGCCTTGATGCCTAGCTTGCCAGCTAAACTTTAGGCATCAAGCCCCTGAACTCGAACCTGACTCTCTGGGGGGTTTGTCAACCGGTATATATCCAACATCCTGTTTAAATTTCTAGCGCATGAAAGGACTCTCTATGTTCCACACGGACAAGCCACGGGCTGGTCTGCTTCTCCTCTCCTCTCTCCCCGCCGCCACATCGATCTCCCCTTCTCCCACGCTCATCAGTCTCCCACACGGGCCACATCCACATGCAGCCCCGGAATTTCTGGATCGCCTGAATAGGCTGTCCTTGGGGGGAGGCCACGGGGAGACAGAAGTGAAAAGTGAAGAGTGAAAGGGCGCAAAAAAAAAAGTTAATGATGGAAAAAAAACCTGATTCCAACCCCCTTTCCCTGTTACACATCATTTTTCATTTTTTTTTTCCCTTTAAACTTTCTTTCCAAGACTTGAGAGTGAGACTCGGACATTGCCTGCCAGTATTATTATTAATTCAAGATCTCACTTCTCAAACTCTCTGTCTCTGACAATTGACGGACCTGCAAAACTTGATAACTGGCACTGACTGACACAAACACGGACATTGACACTGACAACCAACAGGGGCCAAAGAATAATGATGCATGCATAATCTGTACAGCGTGCGCAGCAGGCTGTACCATTCTGCCCTGTCCTTGTTCGGACCATGGACAGCTGCAAGGAACCAGGTCGAAGGAGGGACACTGAGGCAACGGAGGCATTGAGACCGAGGCGGGGAGAAGAAGGGAGGGGTGACTAGTCGCCCCAGGGGCAGGGCCCGGCCTCCTTGGCAGTGATCCATGTTGGAAATATGGCGATGTTTGTGCTAATTCTGATCACCAGACCATGGCAAAAAGAAAAGAAAAGAGAAAAGAGAAAAGAGAAAAGAAAATGGCCAGAAGAGAAAGAAAACAGCAGAATGGGAGAGGATATTCGAAGAAGAAGAAGAAGGACCAAGAAAGGGGGTTTTCAATTTGCAAGACGGTGATGAGCCCAGTCGCCCTTGGGTTTCACGAAGATCCACCTCTCTCTGCTCAGAACATTGAACATTGCTCTCTTACGTAGCGAATACAGAAATGCACCTCCCTGACATGCCACAGGAGCGGGAGCCGGGGGGGCGTCAATTGATCATCCATACTTGCACCTACGATGGCATTATTAGCATCATCACCAAACAAGGTATCAGCACGTCATGGATGACGCTTGATTCAAGGCATGTGTACAGTACATGACTTGGTTGACATAGCTGCCATAGTGTTGAAGATGTGCGAGATCAGGGTGCTGTTTCTGTCGGGCTGCTTGTCATGGATGTATCTGTCTATCTATCTCTTTACCCTAGGCACAGTACAGTACACACTTGACATTCTCACATCATTGACATCTTGGCGACATCGACTGCCAGGAAATAAAAGGTTGAATTTACAATTAAGAAAATATGGCTACTAGTATTCACGATTGGGCTAATAAAATAATTCTAATACTGGTAACAATCCTATCGAGCATGGATAGAAGAAAAACAGTGTAAACCCAATCACAGTTTCTTCTTCACAATCAACAAAGTACCCGTCTGGGTTCCATCCACAACCTCTTTCCCCTTCTCCACACCAGCCTCGTGTAACAGCCGCTCAATATCCCTTCGAAACACCCTCACTATGTCCCGCTCGGTCCCCACCGCATCCGGATGCGCCGTCCGCCACCGCGTCACTGGGCTCGCAGTCCCCATCATCTTTTCCAGCGTATCCATATCGACCGTCACAGGCTTCACCAAAGACTTGCCATCGGCATCGTAATCGGCATCGCTGCCATCCCACACCTTGTGGAGGAGGCTGGCCTCGTCGAACTCCGCAACGGGCCCCGCAGGCGTCGTCGACAGGCTCCAGGGTAACTCCAGGTCGGCGTAGTGTTTGTTGACGCTCAGGTTCCCCGGCGCCATGTACGGCATCAGATGCTCTTCCTCGAACGCATCGATGACTGTCTGGATGGCGGCGCTGTTGGGCACGCTGGCGCTGACGCGGATGCGCGCGCGGACCCAGAGCGCGACGCTGCCGCCAGGCTTCAGCACCTGCGCAGCCCGCGGCCAGAAGCGGCTCATGTCGAACCAATGCGCGGCCGCCGCGGCTGTCAGGAGGTCGACGCTGTTGTCCGCGATGAGCGGAGGGGAGAGCTGGGAGCCGAGGTCTTCGGCGGTGGAGACTTGGAAATTTATGGGTTCGGGCACCGCGGATGATGATGGTGATGATGTGCTGCCGCCGAGAGAACGGGCGGTGCTGATCATCCCTTCTGATTGATCGAGGCCGATGGCATGGGCAAAGTATGGTGCCAGTGCACGCACTGCTGTTCCGGGACCACAGCCGACGTCAACGATCGTGTCAAGCTGCCCGCCAGTGGAGGTGTGATGGTCGATGATGAATTGGAGGAACTCCGGTTCATATCCAAGGCGATTCTGGGCATAAGACAGGCCTTGTCCCTGTGTGTAGGCCCGGAATGTACTCTCCGCCTGGAATTCAGTGTTATTGGACTCTGCGTTGGCCATGGTAGCTAAGCATCCACACGGGGCTTTTTACCCTAGTTGTGGGAAAGTATTGCAAGATGGTATAAATATAGCTGTAGCGGTGTCTTCTGCCGTTCAGGGGACACGAAACTTGATGTGATGCCAATAATGGTCGCAAGTTGCAGGTTGGTTCTGAGCAAATACGAAGTATGTATTTATTTTGCCTAATCGCTCAGCGGGCACAAGTCGTTATACAGCCAATGATCCCTTTTACCCCTCAGCTATGATGAGAATAGCTCTTACACTCTACGTAACGGATTCCCCGCCCAACATCCAAACTGACCACGATGAGGATGGAGTATTTGTAATGATATCTCCACAATGCACTAGGCTTTGGGGATTAAATGATATAAATAGTGTTAAATCCAGGCAGAATCATATGTTTAACTTCATAACTCACCCAGAAGAGAAGAATTTTAATTGCGGGCAGCAGGCAGCAGTTGGCCGTCAAATTAGGCACCAAGGGCCCTTAACTTATGCTGTGAGGATTGGATTTACTCTCTGGTATTGAGATTTCCGTTTAAATTTCTAGTGTGTGCAAGGACTTAATGTTCCGCACTTCCGTATAATGCCTGGTAATTCCACTGATCATCTAAGGGGGAGAGGAGATCAGCGCTCTGTCTAGCGATAATTTTATACGAGATATCCTATTGCGAACGAAAAAGAATCTGCCTTTGATAAAGATTGATCATCCCACTTTTTTTGGTGGTGGATATGGTAGAGCTTTTTTAATCCCCGGATCCGGATCCTGGTTGATAGAGCAGCACTTCCACCGCCTGCTTCCCACTATATGTATGTACAGCACATACAAGCCGTAGATTCACGGGCCAGAGACGACCCTTCTTTCTGCCTCATGGGAATCTCTGCGTCTCACTGGACAAGGCGTGAATATATTCCATTCCCTTCAATGTTATGGCTTGGGGTGTTGATTGTGAAAGAGTTCCGAGACACCATCCTTCAGCGGGTGATAGGGGTTCCCGGGTGAGCCATAGTAAGCTCGCATTTTGTGTATGTAATTCGTTATTCCATATGTATTGAGTGCCACAGATAGTGGCTTTCAAAGCTGAAATTGAAAACAAAAACTTGAATTAAAAACAGTGACCCTGAGGAGTCTATTTGCATATCGTGAAGAATAAGTGGGCATCGTTTTCCTCCCTTAACCACAAAAGTTGGCAAGATCGCATGTGGAGCACAGATAAGCAAAATCCTGGCAGAAAACAAGAGTGGAAAGCGAAGAAAGATGCCGAATAGCCTTTAACCAAGGACATGGGGCACCTGCCAGAAAATGAAGAAGAAGAAACAGAACATCGAGCGTGCATCATCGTCAAACAGTGTAATGCAAAACACCAGTCAGGAAAACAAACCAAAAGTGCAACTACCAAGAGCATGGAAATGAAACCACCCTCGGAAATTTTTGAACAGATATTGCATGTGCGTGTATGCTGGAAAGCAAAGAGAGACTCAAAAGGAGAAGATGGAATGGAAACTGGATGACATGTGTTGAAAATTGAAAATTCAAAATTGAATAACACGTTCGCTCTCCTTGTAAATGCAGTTGGACTTTAGTCAAAATTCGTGAACAAGAAAAGAGTTCAAACAATACCCGCCTTCTTCTCCCTCCACACAAACAATTTCATCGCCGGAATGTGAAAGATTTACCCTCAATTTCATTCTTCGATTTTCGCATCCCTTGAGGCGCATCCATCGCTTTGGCATACGGGTTGAATTGTCGTTTTGGTTTTTGGTTGCCGCGATAAGGCCCGTTAGTATTGTTCCAATTTTCCGCGGTATTTGCATGAAGGACGGACTCAGCGTTGCTGTAGTCAAAGGGTGTGAAGTTAGGAGATTCCTCGGTATCCCCATTGTTACCTCGTTGCCGAGGAGTAGATCCCCCTTTCTGCTTCTTCTGCTTTTTCTCCTGATGCTTCTGTGCTTTGGTTTCCATAGTACTTGAAACCGACGTTGGACTGGACACTGACACGGAGTCGTCCATTTGTAGGAATTTATTGGGCGTTTCCGTGGTCATTGCTATTGTTCTTGCTATTGGTTCAGGTGTGTCGTCGGTTGCTTCCCTTTCCATTGCTGGGCTGATTTTCCTTTTTCCTGGAGCCCCGAATTGTTTAATTGTGAAAATTTCGTTTGCGGTAGTAGCAGTAGGTCTGGGAATGTTCGGCTGTGCTAAAGCGGGTGTCTCTTTAACCAGGTTTTCTGATATTTTCGGCGGTATAGAGGGCAGGGGAAGGGACAGCAGGAATGCCTCCGCTGTGGCTGCCAAAGAGTGCGAAACAGGAATGGGAGGTTGGTGTGACTGTTTAAGGGTGGCGCCCCAAAATTGGGATATGTCTGCTCTAGCGACTAAAACTGATCGGTGGTCTGGTTCACTCTTAGGCGACAATTTGGGTGTACTCGGGTTGGATTCATCTGTCCTTTGTTTTAATGGGAAAAGCACATCTCGGAGCTCTGGTCCGGTTGCTCCAATAATCTTTGCTTGCTTGATAACTTGAACTAGTTCGGAAGCTCGGGCTCTGACCAGAGGAGACACAGGGGAGACGGTTCTCAGTAATGAAACGGGGTCTAAAGGCATCGCATGGGCAATTTTGAATAACGATTGTTTGGAAAGAACATATTGGACCCCTTCATCCTCAGACCGCGCAATTTTATCTCGCCACTGGTGGACGGCCCTGAAGACGGCAAACTGCTCTCGACTGAAGAGAGTGGAATTACGAATAAGCATATCACGCCAGCCGATTCTCCCTTCGCCTGTCTCGGCATTATAAACAGGACGCTCATATCGTTGTAAAGCTTCCTGCTTAGACCTTTCAAGGACATAATCTATCAGGTTGTTTGAAGGAGTCGAATGTTCTATAAGGTCATTCCGGATTTGGTCATAGATATACAGAAGATAGTGGGTATCGGATCGTGCGTAATCAAACATGCCGGGGAGAAGTGGGCGTAGTCTCCAGTCGGCGATCTGATACTTTTTCTCCGCTTGGAAGTTCGCGAATTTTTCCAGAAGGAATTTCAAACTTTTCTTTGGGTAATTCAGGGCCACCGCAGCATGGTATGTGTCAAAGAGACCGACGATGTAAAGACCCAAGTCACGTTGGAGCCATATCACATCCATAGTTGAACCGTGGAGTACTTTCAAGATCTTCGGGTCTGAAAATACCTCATTCAGGACCTGAAGCTCCTCCCGCCATGGCTTCAATGTGTCGACAATCCAATCCTTATCGCGTGTGCTAATTTGCATGAGACATACAAGACCATGGTATGAATGAGCATCATGATGTTCTAAATCAATAGCTATTTCCGTCACTTCTTTGAGCTCTGCAAGCATTGAGTGGATGCCTTCCAGAGTGTCCACAAAAGTGGCGGTGGTGGTCTCAAAAGGTGCCAATTTACCAGGAACGGAGATAGTATATACCGATGAAGGATAGGTGGAGTTGCGTATTTCGGTTTCGTATGGATGCTTGTAGCTAGGATAAATATGACTTGTAAGTAAACTCGTCTCTAGCGTGAGCAAGGGAAAACTTGAAGTGCACTCACGAGGTGATGGTCCCAGTAGGGCTAGTTTCACTCGCGCTGGTCGATAATGGAGTTATCGCATGGGGTTTAGAACGAAGTAATGGTCTGAAAGGGGTACCGTCGTCTTTGTTATTTGGACGAGAATTGAACAAAAGCTGAGGCTTGGGAATCTTGGATGGGCCGAAGTCGTATACGCTGGGGAAATTGGCACTTGCGGTCTTTTTGCCAAGTACGACGCCGCGTTCTGCTTGAGAAGGACTGAGCCTTTTTATGATACCCGTAAATTCGTCCAGACAGGCATCTGCCTTTTCCAACAGCTCGTCAATGACATCCACAATCGCTCTCCAGTTTTCTTCCACGCCATCCTCGTTGTGTAGTTCGGGGATCTGCAAGTCAGATCCCGACGTCGCAACCTTCAAAATGGAATTGGTTAAATTGAGGAGGCGCGCGCTTTCTTCGTCGATGGATGCTGATACATTCTTATCAAACGAACGGAGGAAATTCAGGTCTTCGGAGGATATCTGCGTCGCGGATCTGATCGTCTTGACAAGGGCGGTTTTTGCCTCCTCCTCGTACGAAGCAAAGTCCGCCGCAATTTCCATGAACGCGATTTACTGCAACCAGAGCATTATTTGGATCAAAAAAACAGAAACGAAATCAAAGCAATCAAATGAGAGGACGAACGCGCCGAGTGTTGTAATGATACCAAGGGAATAATCAAGTGGAAAAGTAATGTTGGATGCTTTAAAAAAGCTTGCCGTAGAACAAATTGCTTGGTGGAAGAAAGATAATCCGCAGACTGCTTCCAACTTGCTATTAGTGACAATTCATGATATATTCCCACTGTACTCACCTCTGTTGATCTCAAAAACACCAAGTAACTCTCTCGAACTTTTGTTATCTTTTCCTGGTCTCAAATGTCAGCCTCTCTAGCTCCAGAATGCAACAATATAAAAGAGTATGTGCGGGAGTCGATTCAAATTGCCTTCTCAGGCAACCCATGACAAACCAGAATGCTAACGATCCAACCAAGGAAATACGAAACGTGCTTTCTCAAATGGTACAGCGAAAGTATGAAGCCCCAATCGATGGTTATCAGACTTCAGCGCCACCAATATCTAACGCAAACCTAGAGTATCTGCGCGGTAATACCTCAGACAAAGACTGTGCCAAGGTCTTCGAGGAATACCAGAAATGCCTCTCGGTATGTCACATGCCTCTCCCGCCCAGCGCCATTTCCTTCTTGGACCATGCCGCTGACCAACTCTAGAAAACCCTTAAGGAACGAGGGCTTGATGGCATGGTGAAAGAAGCCCGCAATGGCAGTAAAGAAAGCGACGAGGAGTTTCTGAAGAAGGCTTGTATGCAGCAAAGCCACTGAACTTTCGAGTTTGCACAGAATACTGATTCTTGTGATAGAGTCTGCATCATCTATTCCCTCAATGGGCCCAGCGGTTGACATGCTGATACCACAGGCGACAAAAGCAAGTCATGGACAATAGCCATAAACCTGATACAAACTCCCGGCAGTGAAAGGACGTTGAAGATCGATGCGATGCCAATAGCGCTCGAGACATGGGATATAGAAAACATAGACAACGACATAGGAGGAAAGGAAGTCATCCTTCAAGAGAGCTAAAAGACGAGCCACCGGTATTCCAGAAGAAAACGCGCTTGAGCGCCGTTGGGAAGCAAATAACTTCTTACCTCGATATCTTAATACCACAAGCGACACATGGAATATTCGTCCAGGATGCGCAATGCCTGTTGCAAAATTTCCTTTGCAGCGGGGTTTTCTTCCTCCAACCCGTAGTGCCGGTAATCGTCGATGATGTCCGATATTCGTCTTTTATCTGCTGGAACGCGTCTGCCTGGTTTCAAGCCTTTGTTATATCTTGATTCCAAGTCTTTGGGCGTGGCGGGGGGAAACCTTTTGTTGAATTCGGTTTCGATCTCCCGCCAAGTTAGGTTCGTACCGAGCCGGAGGGTTGCGACGAAGATATCCTCTTCAACTGTCCACTTCCCATGCATCTTATTTCCTTGGTGGATCGTATCAGCTAGCGAGGACAAGAGATAGTTGTGAAACTGTTATATGTGAGAACGTGGTATGAGAAGAGGTCGTCCTTGTGTGTATGAGTGTATGTACGTGTTGACATGTTTATGTTTTTATTCAAAGAATGCCATTCTCACTGGTTTTCACCTCTGGCGCATGGGAAACAACGACAATATCGCCCTGGTGAATCTTTGCCTTGTGTTCCTTTAAACCATTTGCTATCTCAGCCTATGTGAAGTTTTGTTTAATAATGGGATAATTGCTTCTGCATGTACCTTCTTAGAGCCTTTCTTGGATACCATTTTTCTTTGTCGTTTCCCCCCTCCTGACAACGCGAACATTCCTTCGCTTCCCTACTTACCAGCCCCAGCACTCTGAACGTGTAGTATGTCGCTGATGATGACTGGTAGCTCTCCAGCCTTATCGTTGGTAGCCAGCGGCAAATTGCAGCTTGCCTACCACATATATCAAATCCAATGACAACATCAACCATGACGCGCTCGGAGAGCAGGGGAAGAGAGAGACGCAGATAACGCTCAACCCAAGCCAACGAGGAGGATTCATATGCTTATCCCGAAGCTCGTTTGAAGCCAGGAAATCGGTTGGTCATCCATCAAACCTATACACAGCAACTAGCAGTAACTCTACTAGTACAGCCATCCGTGGCCTCTCACAGTTGCGTATTATAGGTTGTTATACGAGTATTGCGACGGTAGAAGATCATTCAACCAAGTGTAATTGATATTGTGATATCAAGTGATGCGTTTCAGAGTTCAATGGGTTGCGAAAGCTTTCAAACGATTTACTAGTACATATTGATGCTATTTCAAACTCATTTTTGCTTCATCTTCGAATTGTAATGATTTTATCGAAATAGCCATATTCTGACTGGATACATACTACCTCCCTTCCATTTACTATTTATTTATTTCTTTTGGGACGGTACATCAGCGTTTACGGAGCCGCTTCCACTCCCACTATATGGCTTACTTTACTCTCTTGTTTCCGCATTAGCTCAACTGATGTCCTTCCGTCGCTGATACATAGAACATCCATTTTGGACTGGGGAGAACACATCTGTATGTAAACTACGGGCATGTGGTTTAAAGAAAAACTCTATAATTCTACAACTAAATATTATTTACTAGTTAATAAGTTAAGTATTAAATAATAATCTAGAACGTTTTAGATAGGACAGACTTCAACCTTAGACATCTTTCCGGCTATAACGAAGGGAGGCAACGAAGGGAGGCATCGAGGGAGGTGGACGAGGAATGGTGACCACCCTAGTTCTTTTCCCATCACCACAATCAAAATCATGACCGATGCCTTCTCCTGTCAAACGGGAATCCATTCGGAATCTTCGGTATGGGAGCCATAACATTGGCCGTCCGGGTTTTCTTCTCCGTCAACCGCGACCAAACTTCTCCTATCCCGACGCGCTGTGCAGGGAGCATGCTATACTGCAAGCTGTACATGTTGCGGCGGTGGATTGGAGGGACAAAGCGACCAGTCACCAGGCAGAGGATGACACTGGGTGAGAGATAGTGCTTACGGAGGCGGTGGCCGAGCTGGAAATATTGGTCGAACATTTGGCGAAGAGAGAGGGGTATGGACTGTTTCAAAAAGGTAGTTAGACGCAAGGGAAGCAAATTATGGGAGAGATACAAACCTGGAGATGGATATACGAGGTGGAGGTAGAGGGCATTTCATCGGTCTTCGACGCAGAGTTTGGCAAAAGAGCTTCTCGGAGTGAGAAATGAATACCGCCTACCCGAAGAAAGTTTAGCAAAAGGTTGGGGGGTACGGACCAGGGGGATGGAGCGTCTCACCTGGTAAACGGCCTGGGTCTTTCACGCGCAGCATCACCGCGAAGAGAGGGAAATGGTTCAAAAAAGCAAGGCAAGTATCCAGCGTTGCCTTGAGGGATATTATAATCATACGGGCAGAAGCAAAGGTAAGATAAAATACAATGATTGTGGGTAGGAGGAAAAAGAGAAGAGTGAACAAAATCGTCCCCAAGAGCAGTTGGTCGAGGTCGTAGTCGCATGAGTCTATCCGGTTACGAAGAACATTTCGCTTTTTGCCGCGGAAAAGGTGGAAGAGGGATATTATGATGGTGAGCTGCCAATTAAAAATCCGGGCGGACGCGATGTAGAACGAATAGATATGAACTGTTAGTATCGACAACAGGTCAGAGAACATGGCCATGGACATGCTTGCACCAGCAAAGCCGGAGCATCCAATCATGTAGATTACATGCTGGAGAAAAGGGCGAAGGCTTGCGAGAGCACCTGGGCAGTGTTAGCAGCATACAAGGGCAAAAATTAATATTTTAAAGTCACCGTTGCAACTTACTAGCCCAATGTTCTATAACCCATAAAAACAAATCACCCATGAAAACAGCAAGTTCATTATTTAGCTTCAAACCTGCAGGCCAGCCCATGAGCCACGATATTGTCCGTTGCAAACCCTCGACCGTCCACCACGTGAGAATCGAGTTGATTTGTGACGCTACCCAGTCGGCGTTATCCATGATGTATGATCCGAGAGCAATCCCAATGATCACATCATTAGCCACTAACCAAAGGCTGTTGTAGAATCTTATATAATCCGGGTGGCTGTTCGTTACACTTTCCCAGTCGTCCTTCCGTTTGCGCAATGTCAGGTATTGGATCGGCCAGTAACAAAATTGTTGCAGCCGTATATCAATCTGCTGAGCTGTAGCTGATATATCCTTCAGTGCAGCCGCGTCTGGGCGAGCACGCCACTCGAGCACACCCAGGACAACCTCCGCCACGACTCGATGGCTGATAAGTACAGCAATAAACCCTTGCGTAATGACCGGATAAATCCACACTAGAAATATGTATGACAAAGCCATGTATAAAAAGTCCCATGCGGTGCTGGCAGATTCAACCACGCGCTCACTGACACTTAGACTGCGTTTGGGTCGCGCTCCAACCAAGCCCACATTTTTAGCAAGAAGTTTCTCCACTTCGAAAGAACAGTTAACCTGGTTGATAATTGCCGGGAGGATCTGTTCCTTTGGTGAAGGAATATGCCTAACCACAGTATGCAATTTCAGCTTCTCGACAAGTTTTCTGGTTTGCGCTTTTGCCTTAACCTCTGCTTGTTCAAAATCGTCCAATACTTCCCCGGTGTTCTCCAAATTAGATGGTTTGTCTTCCAGAATTAAAGATATAGGCCGTAAGGACATATACTGCATGCGCATCGGATGGGGCCTGTTGAATGTGATAATCTGGATGGAAAGTTTGGTCTCAGGCGGGCAAAAGATCCGGGGCACTTTAGAAGAGGGGTTCCAAGCAATATAAAGATGCGAAGGACTAAATGCCGTTGGTAATTCAGTAGGATTCGTTGAGCCTAAAACATGCATTGCATGTTTCCCGCAAAGGGCCATTATCCGAGAAATCGGATGGGGGCTACTGCGGAACAGGATGCCAGTTCGCAGGGCATTGTCGACATTCCGTGACTAAGAGGAAAGCAACTGGTCAAAAACTTGACGCGCATAAAGGAATGACCAGGACGTACTTCAACATGCTCAAATACTGTGAGCACAAAAAGATCAAATTCCGAGTTCCTCCAACCCACGATCACGCCGGGCGATGTGGACTTGGGAATGTCATTTGGCCAAAACACTCGCAGCAAACCATCACTCAGCATCTTATCATTCTCCAATTCTTAGAACGAACCACGGCGACGCAACTGTTCCCGCGCCGATATTCCGTGGCTTACTGCACGCGGATGCTACGGAATTTGTGAGTAGATCGGGCTCTCGTCAACGGAGGGAATGCGCCTAGGGGATTTACCGAGTTGATCTCTCGTGCCACAATGAGATTGATTGGGATAATGAAAAGGAAATAGAAGATGGAAAGGACAGCAAAGCCCTTGGCCGTGCGTGTCTAGAATAAACCGTTTTTCTTTTATGAGCATCTCTATGATTTGATCGAGGAGGATGGAGGCGCACAACTACACCGTGATCCCAGGCAAATATGGCCAGCTCGTACAGCCGGGTAACTAGATCCCACCGCGCGGTGATGTAGCCTGCTACAAATATGCCAAGCGCGAGGACTGAGAAAGGGTGCATTAATTAAAATCTACCGTTCGTGCATGCTTGGGATGAATGTTAAAGAGATGAGGCAATGGACGATAAATAGCCTTTGGTTGGGTCGGTCGCGTGTAATTGTTTTCGGAAATTCGTGAACTCTGAGCAAGATATAGCAGGAACTTGGAAAGACTCAATATTGCAAATTAGTTTAAGGGTATTCAGGGAAGGGTTGGAGCAGAGAAGATCTTTTGGTTTGTCCGCCAGAGTAAGCACAAAGCTTGAAAGACTTACATATCATGTGACTATGTGGTTTGAAAGGGGGAGTGCAAAAGCAGAATATGCTAGAAATTGAATATCAACGACGAAATGCGAGGAAATTATTATAATTTCATTCTATTTGATTACAGCAACACGATAACTCCAATATATGTTGTAACAAATTACCCCGATCCGCAAACGCCAGGCCCAACCCAAAAGCACCACAGCCCAAAGAACTAAGACAATCGCAGCGCGCGAATTATAGCGCTTTTATACCCTTAAATACCTTATTGTTCCGTAGCTTGTCATCTGCTTGTACCAAATCCTGCATTATCTTCTTCTTCTCCTCCATTGTAAGGTTTTCTTTGCCCGCTGCTTCTATCTCGGCTTTCCATTTTAATAGCATTGCCTTTAACAAAGCACTCCCTTCCGCGACTTCTTCTGTGGAGAACCCATCTAAAGTGGCTGATTGTGGTTGAGCATCGATGGTGCTCGAAGTAAAATCTTCTAACTCCTCTGCTTTTTGGCGTGCCATGTTTACAACCTTCTCAGGGAAGCGCACAAGCTCGGCTACATGGATACCAAAGGACTGATCACAAACACCTGGCTCTACCCTGTACAAAAGGGTAACCTCCCGTTTCTTCTTGTCTGTACTGCTGTGCTGTTTTCCCTCTGCCCCATCATTGATAAAGGCTACAACATGGAGGTTCTTCACAGAATTGGGGTATCGCTCTTGAAGAGCCGTCAGTTCATGGAAATGGGTGGCGAATAACGCAAAACATCTGATTTCCGTGACAATATGTTCGGATATTGCCCAAGCGAGACCAAAACCGTCATAAGTGCTCGTCCCGCGACCCAGCTCATCAATGATGATCAAGGACTCTGAGGTCGCTGATTTCAATATATTGGCGGTTTCAAGCATTTCTGCCATGAAGGTTGAGACTCCCTTAAGCTGAGAATCGCTGGCGCCCACGCGAGCAAGGATAGAATCGAAAATGGTAAGTTCAGCTTCGGAACATGGCACAAAACAACCAGTTTGCGCCATGAGGGCAATTACACCTATTTGTCGGATGTATGTGGACTTGCCACCCATATTGGGGCCGGTAATGATGAGGAACGACGATTCGTTGCGTAACAGGGAGACATCGTTCGTAATAAAGGAGATGTCGTCTTGCATTTCCATACATGGATGACGAGCCTCTTTCAAAACTGTATTGCCTGTACCTCGAGGATGGATTTTGGGTCTTACGTATGCCGTAGGTGCATGAACGGAAACATGAGCGAAACTGACGATCACATCTAGATGCGCTAGAACGCTGGCTAGCTGTTCCAGCAACGGGCAGTAGGACGCCGCAACATTTACTACTTCCTGAACTAGACCTGTCTGGGTTCGATTATAGTTTGAAGATAGTTGATCATGTTCTCGCCTGAGAGAGAGCATGGTGGATGTCGTGAAATATACACCGTTCTTCTGTGTGGAGCACTCTTGATATTCTCGCTTATTTCGAATGCAACTCGCCTCCTGAAAATATAAATTAACATACTGAATTCATCAGAGCCGAGAGCACACATTAACTTACATTTCGTGTCAGCCTGAAGCACCAGCCATGAACACGGTGGTTTTCAAGGAACAGCTTTTTATCCGTATCTTGATTCAGGTCCCTCCCCACTATCTTATGCTCTGTGTCCATATCGTGCTTCAGCCGGTCGAGTTTCTTTTTGATGATCCGGAGACTATCATCGAATTCAGGCTTGATAATGAATTCGTGATTATCCAGGGCATCCAAATCCACTGTAGTCTCAACCATCTCCGCAAGTTTGCTAAAGTTATCTGAAATATTGCGTAATTTGGTGGTATACTCTGTCTCCAGAGGACCTTGATATTGCTCATCCATGACATTTTCAAGCGTGTTGATGAACCCGGGTAATCTGATCACAACTTGATACACCCTGACCACATCCTCGAGGTTCGCCATGTCTCGCTGGAATCGCTTCGCGAGTCGATAAAGGTCCGGGATGGATCGTAGATGATCTTCTTGCATAGTTTGCCTAAGCTCCGTATCAACTACAAAAGCTTCCACTAGCTGCTGCCGTTTTTCAATATCCTCATGGTTCATCAGGGGTTGCTTCAACCATTGGGCTAATAATCGACTCCCCACTGGAGTTTTGCAGTGGTTCAACAACCCATACAAACTCATATTTTTTGCGCCATCTCGTGGACCTGGCATTAAATTTAATGCTCGAAGTGCAGCTGCATCCAACTTCATATACTGCGATAAGTCGTGCTGGTATAGTCGATATTGGCCGAAATTTGTTGCATCAGACATGGCGCCTAGGTACTTGATCAAAGCTGCTGCTGCGCCCATCGCTAATTTAAAGTCTGTTTGAGGTAATATCCCAGCAACTCTTTCATCTCTCAACAACCTCGAAAGATCCTGTTCGATATCTTTTGTCCCAAAATCCGCCATAGGACGTTGCGAAATTGCGATCCCGCAATTATCTAAAATAGATCGCAACTTCCCCAGCTCAACATCTTTCTTTTGCGACTCCATCATAATCAAACACTCTTTGACACCCAATTGAATAACTAGGGACTCGAAGTTGGAATAGAGATCGTTATCGACGAACTCACTAACGCCAAGTTCTCGTACGCTTGCATCAGCAAAACACACACCAACCTGTCTTGCCTCAGATGCTTTAGCAGATATTTTGACTGCTAGGATAATGGGCGCGGAATCCATAGCCGGGCCGCTTGCTCCCAATTCTTCCTCAACGTCTTGCAGGTTACCCGGGCTCGCTTGCTTTGCTAGTTTCCAGTTCGTTTTTCCGCCACCCTGCGACACCCATATCTCCACTCTCATGTTCAATCGAAAAAGAGATTCACGTAGAAAGTTCCGAAAAACGGTCGTGGTCATGGTTACAGAAGGTAAGCCACTTGAATCACTGCGCCCGAGGGATTTGAGGACAGACGTGGTTTTGTAGACTGTCCGAGCGATGTACTCAGCATCGGGGCCATGAGCAGTGAAAAAATCGCCGCGATCGAAGATGCGGATTGTAGAGGAGTCGTCTTTGGCTGGAAGCGATCGAAAGAATCGTATGAACCCCCCCTCGTCATCCAGCTAATAGATATCGCAGCGTTAGATTGCAGTTTTCCAGGGTCCATTAAAGAGAATCAAGATATGAGATGAGAATTGAGGGAATTATATTACCTTCAGTTCCTGTCGTGAAGCCATTATAGCATCAATATACAGATATTCCTTGCTGCCTATGGATCGATTGAGGTCAATATACAAGGGCTATTGCATTGTGAGCGGGGACCGTCTCTCTTGGAAATACTGTTGACGCAGTTAACATGTGGGTACACGTTCATATCTTGACGCGCGCAACTTAATGATCCGCGACTGCCCATCACATGACCACGCGATTACTGCCTCTGCTACCAGTATGGCGCTGGTGGTGATGAAGCTCTTTTGCCCCAGTGGCCTCAGGTTATGAGGCCCGTTGTTAGCGCGAAAAATTCCGCAACAAAGGTGTGCCAACATGCTACAGGTTCGAATCAGAGATTATCCATATAAATAGTCCTTCTTACAGTGTATGTGGCATTCTCGCGTTGAGCGCGTTTTTGATCATCATATCGAATACATAGATGGAATCAATATAATATTAATATCTTGTACAGCCACCTTCTACCTCTATAATTGCCTGACAGTGAGCCAGGCATCTCTGCAATAAGCTCCTGTAGCTGCTCCCTTGTTATAAAGTCCCAGGCATTTCTAACCGTCTCTTGTGCATTATAAGAAAGATTTCCTCATCCCCATGTTTCTCCTGTATCCACTGCTTCACAAGATTCCATACAGCTTCAATTGGGTTCAGATCAGGAGAATATGATGATCAATCTATGGAGGTGATTAACTGAGTATTGTAGTCATATTATAACCAACCTTATTGATTGGTCCTCAATCCTCTTCTCAGAATAGACAGGGTTCCTTTGTAATGCCATTAAAAGATTCTCAGAACATCCACCCTCTTTTTCTCTGAATCTTATTCATTAAACAGATAGAATTCAGTGTTTCTTCTGCCTTGTGAGTCACCCAGGTTCTTGGATAGCAGCCAGATTTAATTCAGATCTCATCAGTTCAAAGAATGACTGACTCCAGCGACGAGTTAGCATCGCCGGTCACGTGACCACGCGCGCCCATGAAAGTTCTCCCCTTGCAGTTCCACCCCCACAATCGCGTAACCCCCAGCGCTCTTCCACACCACGCTCCACCAGAGCACGATCTCTGATATTCTTCCATTCCAATCCTTCTTCAATAAGAACCCTCTTGTACGACCTTCATCTTCTGATTCCTTTTCCTTTTTTTCCTTAATCGATTCGTGATCTGTAATTAGGATAGTGCTTAGTCCGTTAAGTTGGCAGTACGCCTGTTGCAGATAGCATAGGCCGTACAAGCGGTACAAACGGTACGAACGGTACGATCCGCAACCAAGGTAGTGCCTGGTTAACCGGTCGTACGCCCGTTACAACCACTGCTCAAGAATCCAATATTGATGATCCAATGTCCACTGAAATAGCTTGGACTCATATGAATAGAGGAGGCTTGTGTAGAGCTATTCTATGAGAATAACCACTTCTCTGTAATCCTCACCCCGGGACAATTCTCATTGATCTCAAGATGAAGAACAACAATGAGTTCTTTATATGACATTTGATGATTGACTTTGGAAGCTGTAATGAGCTGTTCAATTTCATCCAACTGTTCATCACTGAGTTGACTAGAACAATCAGCATATCTTTTAGAAGTGGCTACTTCGAGTTCACAGATGTATTGAGCTCCTTGAAATATTATTTCAAAATGATTGAATATTTTCTCATAGATTCATCTAAGACTGTGAAGAAGAAGAATATCTCAATGTTGATCATGAGTTAATTGCTTTGTAGAAGGTATAATAGGAGCTTCTGGGGATGCAGAAGCTTCAAGAGCAGCAAGTGAATCCATATTGACAATAGAATGAGTATAGACATCACATATGAAGGAAATAATAAGAAGGAGAAGCTGAATCTTCTCTTTGTATGTTGTTGGCATCCTTATTGCTCACGAGAATGCCACATGACCACACCTATTTAAGCAGTGCTTACTCCGTACAATGAACCAACCTTCGGGATATTTGAGGACGGCACCCCCTCCTCCCCGCCAGAATATGGTCAGCAGGGCACTAAAATATCAGGGTGGCACCAACAGAATAAAGGGAGTATACCAGCGTATTAATGCAGTCTTTGTGGGGTGGGTACAATGATTACTCTGGGTCTTCGGACAAGGAACGGTTAAGGGCCTAGTTCCGGTGAGGGCCTCCTCTACCAGCATGGCGCTGGTGGTGATCGAGCTCTTTTGTCTCAGTGGCCTAACAGATTACATGGGAGCCTTGGCTTCCTAGTACGGACTAGCGTTCCGCATATACAGCCACTCATATGTCCAACAGATTTTTAGGTTGACACTAACAAAAATTAAACTTCTGCCAAGACTTCCTGTCGGCAACTTTGATCTACTCAGTATGTCCACGAATATTACTAGTATCGTTTCACCATGCAATGGGAGTGTTTAGCTCTCTACAATTGCATCCAGTTTACTCCGTAGAGAGTACAAATTGCTGAGACCTTATATATTCTCATACTCAGAAGGGAGCACAGAGCGTCGAGCACAGCGTTCTGTCTAGAGAATGTAGATGCGAAGAATAATTAATTCTAGGGCTTTTTTGATTGATGGGTTGAGGCCGAGAGGCCAAAAGCGGAATCAATTACGGAATTCGTATAGTTTTCGTCGGCAGACAAGAGGGTCTCAAACCTTGTCTAGCCCTTCAATGACTGCGTCATCTGAATGAGACGGAGTTTCGTAACCCTCCAGTCCTCCTTTTCAAGAACAGCGCTGCCCCTTCATTCTCTCTGATAAAACGCAAGGAAAATGCATGCGGAGTCGATCCTCCATTCGGAGTAAACACACTACACAACAACTCCCTAACCTCGCAATGCCTATCGAACCATCATCCGAAGAAGGGCAAACTGCCGGAATCGCCGGCTCAAGCTCTAGCTCGCTGGTGACAACCACAGTGCTGATTATCGGGGCTGGTAAGTGTTAAATCAATGGCAAACATTTCAACGGTCCAAAGATATGAGCTGTACTGATAAAGTAATCCAATAGGGTCTACGGGATTAGCATTGGCCCAAGGTCTGAAGCAGGTGAGTCTCTTTGTCAATCATACCATATCATTCATATTGATTTCCCTTTGGTCGACTCTTTTTGATGACTGTCACCTTTTTCCATTCAACTGCTTGAGTTTGTGATCAATCCTAACCCCAGCGTGCGAAAACACTTCCGAGATAGGCCAATATATCCTGCATTGTGGTCGAGAGGGATGGGCGTCTCGATGCGAGATCGCGGGATTGGAACATGGGCATGCACTGGGGAGGGACAGCATTGAAGTCTCTCGTCAGCGGTGAAATATGGAGTCGTCTCCAATCTGTCCAAGTTGACCCTAGCCAACCGACAGCTGAAAGTGATGATCTGAAGTTTGTTAATGGCGAGTCTGGAGAACTCATCGCTGCCATTCATGCCCAGAAATTCTATCGACTGCGGCGCAGTAAGCTGCGCGCCCTCCTCGCCGAAGAGCTCGATATTCGATATAACAAGTCCTTCGAAAATATTGCCTTCTCCTCGGGTGATAGCCTGGCAGTTGTGCATTTCAATGACGGCTCTTCGATCGCTGCAAAGCTAGTTGTCGGGGCTGACGGTTCTAGGTCAAGCGTGCGACAGCTCTTGCTTGGGCCCGATCAGGCCGCCATTCGACGTCTTCCATATTGTGCAACATTTATCCACTCAAGATTCACCCGCGAACAGGCACTGTTCTTGCGCTCATTCCACCCGCTGTACATAGCCGCCATCCATCCTGGTGGCTTGTTCTCGTTCCTCGGAATGCAAGACGCTGCTGATCCAGAGAGACCTGAAACATGGACGTTCTTCTTCTACATATCATGGTACTCCAGCCTGGATGAGCAAGACAAAACGGCAAACTGGACGGATGCCCAGCGCAGCGAACAAGTCAAAGAATTATCTCGGACGTTCACGGACCCATTCAAGAGCGCATTTGAGTGGGCCAGTGCTGATTGCAAGGTGTGGTATTTCGGCCTGCATGATTTCGACCCGGGAGCGGAGGGACATCGCTGGGGCAACCTTGGTGGCCGCGTCACCCTTGCTGGCGATTCCGCTCACACGATGACTTACCAACGTGGGCAAGGGCTAAACCACTCCTTAACTGATGCGGCTGAATTGTGCGAGGCGATCAAGAATTTCACTTCCAAAAAGTCCACGCAGGGAGCGGCGATATCCTCGTACGAGGAAGCCATGATTCGACGGGCTGGTGGCGAAGTACGCCTTTCAACAACGAACACGGAGATGTTGCATGACTGGCAAAAGGTGCTGCAATCGCCTCTCATGAAAACTGGGATGAGACAAACAAATAAAGCAGCTGGCACGAGTTGATGTTCACGGGTAGTGGGCGGGTCGACTGCTAGTTTTCTTGATGTACAAATATGTAGTACATGTTGGCCCGGATCTCTCTTTTCATATGTGTCCAGTTATAGTCATTCTCGAGTACCGGCCAGTGAATATTAACAGATATATGTCATTTCGAATCAACAATACAAGACTGTCATTGAATGTATAATTTTGAATTCGACCGTCCTAGAAGTAGGCTTGACGCTATTACGAGGGACCTGGCTTCAACAAAAAAATTGCCCAGTCTCTCCAGCTCCAGCATCGTTGTGTCCTGGGAACTGGCTCGTATGATAAAGACGTCTTTAAGCTCCCACAGAGTGATGGAAGACCCATCGTTGTTCCAATCCCATCAAGTTTCGTGCCGGAGGCACATCTCCTCCCACATGCACATTGTGTTCGTCCATCCGTCTCACTCGCCAATGGTCAACGCTATTCCCCGAAAGATCACGGAATAAACCACTTTCTTTTCGTCAAGTCCTAAGATACTTCTGGCCCTACACCTGCAAGATAGGGACGTGGTCAGTAAAGGCATATATGTTTAGCTCATACACATGTAGACGTAAAGGGCAATAAGAAACCCTGGCGAAAAAGGGACAACGAAACAATGAATGAGAAAGAAGAAGTAAAAGAAGCGCACCGCTCCAAAATAGTCCGACTGGTTTCGGGATAAATTTCGGGATATATTTATCGTCTCCTAAGAATCAGTTCCAGAAGCCAATTCATCAAGTACTACCCAGGCCCAACCTGCTTGGCCGCAGAGAGTTTATTGTGGCGGATGTAAAGCTTGTGAAAACAGAATTTTCTGCCACCCCCTGAAAAGTAGTAGCAAAACACTGCAAAAATAATCAAAATATCCACATATCTCTAGAATCATTCAAATATCATCCAATTCATTCAAATATGCATCTTTATCATCAAATACACACCTTTATCATCAAATCTATCAATATATCTCACAACACCCACTGTTCTACTGTCTTGCAAGCTTATAAAAGAACTTCAACTACTCTGTATCTTTATCTGCTCAAATCATCTGTTCTGAATATTCTGAATAATAATAAAAATTCAACTGATGATGAAAAGGAGAAGAAGAAGAAGAAGAAGAAGAAGAAGAAGATACAATCAGAAAATTCTTGATTTCTGTAAATATTTATCTCTGAATCTGAGATCTTATTCAGACTGTATGAACAGATGATTATCAATGAAATAAAGAAGTCTATAAAGATTAAATTATGAAATATCATAACAAATGATATGACTGTCAGCTTCTATTATATTCAATATACTGTAAAAAAAATAGCTGAAGAGTATATTATAAAACAGAATTATAAAAAGATAGAAGTTGCAAATTGTATAGCAGTTATCTTATCAAATAAATATAAATCTTCAATCAAAATCATTCTTGAGAAGAAGATAGATTGAAGAGAGATTATCATTTTTTTAAAAAAGTTATATAAAAAGAAGATGAGTGGATTTAGACTGGCTGTGTGACCGTGCATGGAACTGGGACTAAAATTTTCCTCAGTCCCATTATCAAATATTTTAGTCCTGGTCTCATATAGTGTTTTGTAAATTAGTCACTTTACACTGTTTATATTATAGCTCTGATCTTATTTCACTGTTTATAAAAAATATTAAGTTCTGAATACTGTTCTTATCTTTATTTCTGAGTCACAGTCTCATTTGATTCCATTTTACAATACAGTATCAAATGAGACTGTGACTTACTCATAATTACATAATCCACATGTTATTACATCAGATGATGTCTAATTATGCTGTGAGTGTTACTAAATATCATTATCTTTTTTAAAGTCAACAACAGAAATACCATTATATGTCTGTAGACATATTAAAAATTTAAAAAAAAAAACAAAACAAATATCTGAGAATATTAATGAAAAAAAACAAAAACCTCCTGCAAAAAAAAAATAAAAAACAAATAAAAAATACAAAAAAAATGAAAAATATAAACAAATAAAACAAAATTTATTTCATCAGTCTATAGTTGTCAAAAAATTTACTTCTCAATTCTTGAGCAATTTCCACAATCAATCTAGTATCTCTCACAGTGAGAGTCATCTATCCACAATGAATCATGGCCTTAAGACCATCTGTGAAATAATTAGTGAGATATTGTTATATTTGTTTTCACATGATATTATACACTCAAAAAGTGTGATCAAGATTGTCTCTGCAGTGACTTGAAGAGTATCAAGAGCAGAACACTGAAAGCAATACTGATCTTCATCAATCTCTCAGACAAAACATACAAATGTAATCTTGAAGAAAATGAGATCTTCTGACTTCTGATAGTAACAGATCTCACAGATAGCCTCTAATCTCATATCAGTATCTAGTATTATCAAAAAGTGTTACTTTGATAATTTCATACTCTGCTTATTCACTTTTTTCATACAAGAGTGAGGGTTGTACATCTCTCACACAGCACAGTGAGCATTGAAATGCTGCTTATGATGATGAGCTCAGACTGCTTTTCACTCTGCCATTTACTATTCATATGCTGTCTTGTGGGCAGCAGCAGTTGTTGGCATAACCCTCTGATAAGAGATACTCTTATCATGAGTCATTTTTTCACTTGGGGGGGGGGGAAGGTATTGGGTGTGGGGAATGAATATATAGATTTCAGAGGAGAAAGGACAGAGACTTATAGTGCTGAATTTACTAGATAGAATCAAATAATTAATCAATATTCATTAGTGAGAAAACATTGAGATATTTATATTGCTTTTAATAGTTAATATACTGATGCAGAATTATAATAAATTGAAGAGGAAAGAGAGAAAGAATCAAGAAAAAAAAAACATCTGTAGATATTAATCTGAGAGATTGCATTTGCAAATAATCTCTACAGCAATACAGAAGTATTTCATTTGCATCAAACTATAATATAATCTGTATAGCAACTGCATATATACAATATCAACAAGCATCTCATCTGCATTGAGTCATAATATAATCTGTATAGCAACTGTATGCATACAATATCAACAAGCATCTCATCTGTATCAAGTCATAATATAATCTGCATGGCAACTGCATGCACATAATATTAATAAGCAGCACAAAAATGCAAACAGTGTTGCTATAAGATATGTAATTTTCTATAATATATAGCTGTAGATTTTTTTTTCTTCTTGAATTCTTTGATATATCTCTATTCTTCCCATCATATTTCTGTGCAGATATTGTCTTGTAAAAAGTGTATATTTTTTTCCAAACAAATCTCCACCATTACAATCAGAATGCATTTTTCTTTCCCTCTCTTCACTGAAAACATGTCTGTTTCTTTCTTCAAGAAACATTTGATGGCTCTGTATACCATCAAGGCACACAAGTGCCATCATCATCTTGAAGAAGAAGAGAAAGAAGTCTTCAAGTATGAAGAGACTGACTGTAAGACATATTATATTGTCTTGAAAAAACTCTGCAATGAAGTAGATTGATAATAATCTTGAGTAATGCTTCTGCTGAATTTTAGCTAATAGTATGAAAGAATTGATGCTGATGGCTCAATATATAAGAAGTTGAAGAAGAAAGTAGTGGAGTTGCTGATGCAGCAGTACTGAGATCAGAAGCATTTATGAAAATGATTTGAGACTAAGATGAAGAAAAAAAGAGCTGAAAAAATGATGACTGTAAAAAAGCACTGTCAGAAGGAGATTGAAAATATGTTTATTTATGAGACAAAAAAGCTTAAACTGATAGATTATATTTTGAATATATTCATTGATAACATTTTTTGATAACAGCTCTGTGATCTAATTGATTAGCAGACTTCTGAAGAAAATCAGAGAATTGAGATCTTGTTTAGATTTTATATACACTCAATGATTCAAGATATTGAGAAGACAGTATTGTTTTCTGAGCACACTAATCTGCTTGCTGCAGAGATAGAACTCAAGACAGCAGATCAGAAAATGCATAACTTTGAAGTGCAAATAAATCTGATAGAAAGAGAAAAGAGTTCTCTCTCATCTGAGAAGATAGCAAAGAAGAGTTTTGAGGTGATTGTTTTCTCTGATAAGAAGGAGAAGAAGAAGGAGGAGAAGAAAGAGCAGAATTGAATTGTGAAGAATAAAGAGAAGTAGAAAAAGAAGAAGAAGCAGAACAAGAAAAAAGAGAAGAAGAAAGAGAAATAATGAAAGAAAATTTTTTTTTACAGAGTTTTTTAATACTTTTGTTAAATTAATTATATTATTATAATGATCAAAGATTTGAAATTTTATTTGATATTTCACTTTATGAAAATTCTTTATTGTGAGAATATATCATTGTAGAGACATTACACTCATGATATATATATATATATATACTTATAATTCTTGTACATTATTTGATGTCATATGTATGACTTTATATATAATATCTGTAAACAACAAAAGATGATATATTTATACTATAGAATTATAATAGATAAACTTTTCAGTGTCTATAAAATTTAATAATTTTTTTAATATTTTAGTAATTGTTATTTTATATTTTGTTGCATTGTATTGTATTCATTATTGATTATAAATATATTTGACTAGTCTTCTAATCAATTAGAGTAGATTATTGAAAAAGAAGTAGTAAAAATCTCAACAGATTTTCTAATGTTATTATTCTAACAATTTATTTTACTCATATTTTTCTATCATTTATATCATCATAACAATTTCATTCATCACTGAATCAAGAAATTCATCATCTTCTTTAATGGAAGTTGAAGATCTTATAGAAATAAGAGTGGATCAAAAAATTTATATTATTTATAAATTCTTGCAAGATGATCTCTTTCAAGTCTGATGGACACACACATTCTTTTTTCTTTAAGATAATAAACAACACAATTTATAGAAAAGTCAGCACAGACAATAAGAAGATATATGAAAAAACTTTCAATAAATTGCAGTCAAGATTACTGAAGAGCCATTTCTTCACTGTAATCATTGCAACTCCATACAGAAACATTCATTATAGAGTGGATATAATTCAGAAGAAATTATATAACATCTGAAATCTGTTGATTGTCTACAGCTCAGAGAAGAACATCAGAATATTCAAAATAAACTGATAAGTACATCATCTACTCTCACTAATAGTAACAATATTTGATAACACTTATGTACTATTTTGCAGAAAAACATGTGAAAACAACAATAAATCAATTTCAATCTTACAATTTCAACTCTTTCATCTGACAACTTTCACAAACAACTTCTACATCTATATATATCTCTGAATCTTTCACTGCATGCTGTTGAAAACTCAGAATTCTGAACTCTGCTGCAAATACTGAATTCATATATTCAAATTTCTCATCAATCTAATCTTCACTTCTCTCTCAATATTCATTACAACAATGATATACAATAACTTGAACTTATATTGAAAAAACAACAGAAGATATCACTGACAGTGAATGCATGAACAAGTATCAATAACCTCTTCTTTTTGAACACTGTTTATTATTTCATTGATGAAGATTGAAACTATAAGAAGAAGTTGATTGACTTTGAACCATTGAAGAGCAGTTATATAGATGAGTATATGACAGAGGTTCTGATGACAATCATTAAAAATAATTTCTGAGATATTTCATCAGCATTTCTTGCAATCACAACAGACAATGCAGCAAACAACTTCACTATAACACAGAGTCTGAAGTAAAAACTGATATTGTACAGATGAAATGATAAATATGAATATATTTCATGTGTTGCATATATTATACAGCTTGTTGTGCAAGCATTGATCAAAGTATTGAATATTAAATCTGAAAACACAGAACTGATCAGTTGTTTTGACAAAAATGATATTGAAATTGATACTCAAATCACATTCTCATCAACTCTTAGCAAGATAACAATATTTGATAACACTCTGATGTAAATTGATTAATTTTCTAACTATATTATTCTCTCTTTTAGATTCATCATATTATCAACACAATCAGCACCTCTCTCAAACAGCAGCAGCAATTCCATGATATTCAAGCCACACACAGCTCAACTCCTTCACTTAATATAATACAAAATATTCAAACACAGTGAAGTTCTATCTATAAGATGACAGTTCAAGCACTTCAACTAAAAAATACTGTGAATCATTGAGTTCAGAATTTCAAGTAAGAGAAGATTCATACTCTGAAACTTTCTGAATCAGAGTGAACACAGTTAAAATATGTTATTGAGCTGTTGTATATCTTTTACACAACAACAAAGACTGTGTCTATTACAGTTACATCAATGATGTAAACTGCTTAGTGAGTATACAACAGATTATTTACTCATCTGAAAACTCAGATGACTCATATACAAGAAGAATAATCTTAAGATACTACTATTTCTTCAGCAATTAAACAAGCTCAAGACAAACTTGCAGAATATTATATCAGAATAAATCAGTCATTTGCTGATTACTATACTGTTGCTGCTGTATTTAATCTCTCATATCAAATCAATACATATGCTTCAGAGAATTGAATCAAGAAAGAACAACAAATCTATATTGATATAGCTCAGACATACTACAATAATAATTATTAATAATATAAACAGAAGAATACACAAATTGAAGAGTCTATAAATCATAATTCTCTGATTGATAATTTTTTTCCATAATACTCAATGCAATATTAGTATTAATCTGTTACTGATACTGCTTAAAAATTTGCACTTATTAATTGCCTCAGAAAATCTGACAAAACAAAATACTTATAACACTGAATTCAACCACTATCTATATAATGATTCTGTTAATATCAAAGAAAAATCTATTCTGAATCTATGAAGAATGATCAGTAGTCAGTATTCAACAGTGATAATGATAATATATGATATTCTGACAATTTCATTGACAGAAGTTGATATAGAGAGGAAGTTTAACTCAAGTTGAGATATTTGTCATTATTATTGTAGTCAATTGCAAGAAGAAACTGTGAAGAAATTGATGATGATTAAGTATAGAAAAGAAAAAGAAATTGTTGATAAGAATGATATTGTGATGAAATACTTTTTCAATGATACAGTGAAGGAAAAAATTGACTGAGATTGTATATAGTATGAATGAGTTTATGAGCATTATCAATGATTATTATCAATTGTATATATATTATATAATCATCAGAACAGAATCAAACTTGAGTCAAAATAATAATCAGTTTCAGATCATGTTCTTATTTTTCATAGTCAGTTACTTTACATGAAATATCAAGATTTGTTAGTTCCATTCTGGTCATATTAGGCTCAAATCTGATCCTTTTACACTTCATTTCTGAAAATTTTGGTCCCTTTACACTCTCATTTTAATTCTGATCCCACTGAAAATCACATCAAGAAATGGACTGAGATCAAACCAAATCAAATCAAATGTGAAATTCATGGTTCCACCGGCCAGTCTAAGTGGATTTAGTATCAAGATTATCATCTCTTTTAATTTTCTTGATATTTCAACTCTATTCTCAAATATCTCTATAATACACAGTTCTGCAGCTTTCATTGAAATGTCAGATTCACAATTAATAATTCAGATATTAATATTAAAAAAAGTATTAGATATCAAAAAAGAAGTAATCTCATTATCTATCAAATCCTCTCTCTATTATTCTATCAAATTCTTTTGAATTCATGAAATATTCAATAATGAAAAGCTGCTATCTATATATACAAGATTTACAGCCACTAGTCAGCAGCTGAAGAAGATTTAAAATCAACAGTCAAATAAATACAATTTTTTATAAATTGAGTATGAGATAACTGTTCACTGATATTGTTAAAAGATGAATTATTATAACTTTGAGCAGAGTATTTATTGAATGACTTTTGATGATATTTATATTCAACTTCTGAGTAGTAAAATTGCCAGTTGAATAGATGATATTGAATATAAATATACAATAGTTAAAAATCTGTCAAGAAAGATGATAAAAAGATTAATAAATAGAAAGAAGAAGAAGAAATGAAAAAATAAATCTATCTCTGTTTCTAATTCTTCTATACAGATATTTCAGATATCAGCAGTTATTTTTCCTCTCTCAACTTCTTCTTTATCTAATATTATATCTTTAAATAAGATAATCAATGTGATGATGATGAAATATATAATGAAAGAAATAAGAGATATAAGAGAACTGAATTCAAACTTACTATTGAATTCAAATTTACTGTTAAATTCAAATCTATTATTAAATTCAAATCTACTATTGAATTCAAATCTGCTATTAAATTCAAATCTATTATTAAATTCAAATCTGTCTTCTATTTGAAGTAGTTCAATTTCTCAGTTTAATGAATATACAGATCTATTTATTGATGAATTCTTTAATTAATTGATGATAGAGAGATCTCAAAAAGTAGAAGCTCTTTTAACTATAAAGAGTATTATTTAGAATAAAGAATTTGAACTGAATTATATACAGACAATAATAAATAAACAGATGATTCAGTTGAATATTAAAATGAATATATTTTTGATAATAAGAGATGAGTTAAAGAGTTCTATCTGACAGTTATAGTTAAAGAAGATTAAATTGTCTTTATCTACTGTTTGTAGTGATGATAGCAGATTTTATACTATTTCTACTTCTGAATTTGAAACTTAGATATTATATATTATTATAATTAAATTATAATCTGAATCTTTTTAGATTTTACAATACTATTCTATATAAGCAGATCTGAAATATTCTTTTATATTTTCTTCTTTTATAAAGTTCTTAACTGTATGATATAAAAAGATTTTAAAATCTTCATTAAACTGATTCTCTAACTGATATCTGTATCTTCTAATTCATTCTTTCAATATATGAAATAACTTCTCTATAGAATTATAATTAGAAGAATATAAGAGTAAAAATAAAAGTTCAATATCAGCTTCTCTGCAGAGATCTTACAGTGCTTGTGAATAATAAGAAAAGTAATTATTTATTACTAAATAGTGATAATCTTATTGATATTTAAGCAGTATCTGAATATATACAAACTTATTGAATTTCTCTGTATTATAGAATCTCTGATATATATTATAATCAAAATATTCATTGATATTTATCACAGATAAAATTGATTATCTGTAAAATTATTTACAGAGTTTTCTAATATAATAAGAAAATCCTCTACTTGATTATTTATATTATTAATCTACAGTATATTTATTTACAGCACTCTCATCTAAAAATATAAATTAATTAGATTGATACTGAGTAATTTGAATATATTATTCAGTTTGAAGTTTTTCATTGTATTGAGTAATTATAGATTCAATCTATATCAAATAGAACTGACAGATTAACAGATTCTATAAGTGATAATTGCAATAATTAATTATTTTTTTTCATATCAAATTCAGTTTCTTCAATAATTTAGATATCAATCAAAAATAAATATCAATATCAAATTCATTCTTCATAAAGCAGATAGTCTCATCACAATATACAGTTGAATATATCTTAAAAAAATCCTTCAAATCTGATAAGATATTCAGTATGATCTTTGACTTTATATCTCATATTGAATAAGAACTTCTAGCAGTTTCAAAGCAGTAAATATTTCATTGAATTTGATATACAGTGATTAGATGACACTCAATAATTCACACAATCTGAGCAGATATATAATCATTATTTAGAAAGTATACAATCTCATTGATGATAAATTCACTGAGCTGAGGGGGCATAGACTGGCCGGTGGGACCATGAATTTCACATTTGGTTTGGTTTGGTTTGGTCCCAGTCCATTTCTTGGCATTATTTTAGTGGGATCAGGATCAGAATGGGAGTGTAAAGTGACTAGAATTATCAAAACATGAGTGAAATGGGACTAAAAAATCTTGATATTCCATGTAAAGTGACTGACTATCAAAATCAGAACATGATCTGGGACTGATCATGATTTTGACTCAAGTTTGGTCCCATTCTGATGATTATATAATACATCAATCTGATGATATAATTGGTGGAGATATTACCTCTATCTTGCTTAGTGCTCAATGCCCTGATGGCTCGCTATTAGATCCCCTATCTACCACTGCCAATCTACCTACCACTGCTAATCTATGCCGCTGCCAACCTACCTATCGCTGCTAATCTATCGCTGCTGCCAACCTACCTACCGCTGCCAACCTACCTATCGCTGCCAACCTACCTACCACTGCTAATCTATCGCTGCTAATCTATCGCTGCTAATCTATTGCTGCTAATCTATCGCTGCTAATCTATCGCTGCTAATCTATCACTGCTAATCTATCGCTGCTGCCAATCTACCTACCACTGCCAACCTATCTACTGCTGCTAATCTATCGCTGCTGCCAACCTACCTACCACTGCCAACCTACCTACCACTGCTAATCTATCGCTGCTAATCTATTGCTGCTAATCTATCGCTGCTAATCTATTGCTGCTAATCTATCTATCACTGCTAATCTATTGCTGCCAACCTACCTACCGCTGCCAACCTACCTACTGCTGCTAATCTATCGCTGCTAATCTATCGCTGCTAATCTATCGCTGCTAATCTATCGCTGCTAATCTATCGCTGCTAATCTATCGCTGCTAATCTATCGCTGCTAATCTATCGCTGCTAATCTATCGCTGCTAATCTATCGCTGCTAATCTATCGCTGCCAACCTACCTACCGCTGCTAATCTATCACTACTGCCAACCTATATAGGGTAAATCATGGTCCCATTTGGTCCCATTTTGTAAAAATGGGACCAAATGGGACTAGGATCACTAATTTATTAGTAGAACATGATCTGGGACTAGATTTATAATATAAACAGTGTAAAGTGACTAATTTACTAAACACTATATGGGACCAGGACTAAGATATCTAATAATGGGACCAAAGGAAAATCTGGTCCCAGTCCCATGCATGGTCACACGGCCAGTCTAAGGGGGCATATTGACAGATTTGATGATAAAGATGTGTATTTGATGATAAAGGTGTGTATTTGAATGAATTGGATGATATTTGAATGATTCTAGAGATATGTGGATATTTTGGTTATTTTTGTGGTGTTTTGCTACTACTTTTCAGGGGGTGGCAGAAAATTCTGTTTTCACAAGCTTTACATCCACCACAATAACATGGTGTCAATGATCGCCGTGAAGCTTGGCGTGGTTTCGTGGCGAAAATCACACAGATGGCCTGGCAAGATAAAACGACGCCCATTTTTACGCAGTGTTCCCTTCCCGGAGGAAATTTTGGGTGATTCGAGTATGAAAACCAATACAGGATGATCAACTGTTCCGAACCACCCTCGCTTTAAGTAGTATTCAGACGGTTTTGCCAGCAGCCAGTAACCCTCGCCACAAGTTGATAAAGACAGCCAAAATCCTGAGGTACGAAGGAGCATCAAGTGTGGATACTGAGTTGTGAAATTTTGTCTGGTTTTGTGCTCCAGTTTCTGTGAATCTGAGTTAAGTGCATTATTTTGTAGTGGAAGCGTACCCCAAGCTTATTTATGATGTCTATGTGTATTCCTAACCATCCTCTAACAGCAGTTTAAAACAAGCTTGAATCGATTCCTCGCTGTAGCTTAAGACGAGTACAGAGTCGAAGGCGGGGAGGAATTTTGTTTCGGAACGTCTAAAAGATCGCTTGCAAGAAATTCGGATGATTCGCGCCTGCGGATTCTGTAATGCGCGAGTGAAAGTTGTTGTTTATAATGACCACCATGTACTGTCCAATCGAGAACGTCCCGTCCAGACGATCAATGATAATGCTCAATTCGAGCTCTATCTAATGCTTACATGTATTTTTTAAACAGTACGCTGCTCGCACAGGTATGCGCACGCGTCAACAGCCACCGACTGAATGCGTGCGCCATGATCAAATCATCCAAACGCCGTTTATATGCGAAAATGCAAAATGCCATGAACGTCGTACCCAAAACGCCACGCCAAAAATGTCAAAGAAAACAAAGAAGAAAACTCATGAGAAATCAAATTTTCAAATGCGCCACTCTCACCCCGATCTCCTGTGGTGAAATATCACACCCAGACCTCAACACGACAGACTTGATTCTATTAACGGTAACAATACTGATCCACTCCCCGGCAACCGATGGCCGTACGAGGAGATCCAAACACGCCTCCACCTCCTGGTTTGATATCGGGCATCTCAAGGAGTCCCGAATATTTTGAATGATGGTGTTCCAACTATATGGCTTTTTATGTGATGGTGTGACGGTCACGGCGGAAGATAAAGACCCACGTCCCCCACTCAATAAAGAAGACGAAATCGAACATGACGGCCTCAGTAAAATCAATACGCCAACAACTTCTTCAACCAAATCGACGGCTGAGCGGCGTAGTATGGCTTCCTTTGACAGCGGGGGAGCCAGCGTCGTTTGCTTGAGTTGTTTGTTCTGGATTCTTTGAAGGAGCCCGTTCCGTCGTCCTGCGGTACCTGCACCACACGAGCTTCTTGCGTATGATGCTGCTCTTTCACCACATTTGCGACTTTCGGGATTATCGACCGCTGCTTTCACCCCCAATACTCCTCTTTGGAAATCGAGAAGACGTTGTTGTCCAATGCTTAGCGAGTTAAAGATAGTGGATGAATCGTGGATGGGAGCCAGTGGGATGGTGTGTAGGAAATCGACGTTTAATTCTTTCTGATCAGAATCCTTTAGGTTCTTCCGCCAGATGCGTCCCAGATTGCGAGTGAATAGATCATTTAGCTCAGCTTCGTTAAATGGGGTCACGAATCTGTTATTTGGGGTATTTGTGTTTAGTAACTCCAAACAGAACTTTCCAACACCATATTTGGCGATTCTGAAGCGCGGACCAGTGTTTGAGCCTTTCTCTCTGTCTGATATTTCCAGGTCGCTTTCTAATATATACAGCAGTCTTTGAATGTCTTTCCTCTCGACCTTGCGCTTTTTCCATATCTTCTCTATGCAAGGTAGTAGTTGGTTGAGGTCCGCAGATGTGTTTCGGCCATTATGAGCATAGTGTAGCGATAAAGCGGAAAGAAAGGAAGAATGTAGGTTTGTAAGATCGTAGAAGGATTGGGGCCAGTCGTCATCATCATTATCTAATATTTCATCAGGATTGATGCTGGTATTGGATAGGGTTGATTGCTGAAATCTGCGGTCATCGGTTGTGGATGGAGATGGGCTGGGGGATCGAAAACGCCTCGTTGGCGTTGAGGGAGATGTCGACTCTGTCGTAATACATGACGAAGAGGAAGAATGGGATGTAGACAATAAGGTAGAGGACTTCCTCAGCCTTGCTACTTTAGGCGCTCTTGCAATGGGTTCGTCGTCAAGTGAGTTCTCGTGCTCATTCCTGCTGCTAATCTCGACCTGGTTGTCGCCTATTTTACGTTTCTTCGAGGAAACGACATCTTTGGCATCCGATAGCCCTGCACCTGTCCCTGCCTTTCTCGACTTTCCAAATCTCTGTATCGCGCCTTGCTGTGTGTCACAGCGGGTTGAGGCTCGGGAGGTGCGGGAGCGCTGGAGCTTTGTGCCCATAATGCTTTCCTTAGAGGATGATTAAGAGATTTAAGATAATTATTGGAAGTAAGGAACTACTCTGTAAATAGGGAATAGGGAAATGAGTATGGAAGAGGATAATGAGGAAGAGGTGGAGAAATTTGGAATCTACAAAGAAAGAAGGGTGGCATTTTGGCGTTGTGGAGGTTTTGTTGATTTTCATTTCACGTTCCCGTAGACTCGAGACGTGATGGACGCGACGCGCAACAAATGACGCGACAAAGCCCTTGGCGTCAAACCGCCTTACTTGATTGGGTTAAATTGATTTCAATCGCCAAAGCCATCAAGAATATGAAGGCGAAGCTTGACAATCAGATCAAGACAAAGAAGTGAACGATGATGTATACAACATGCTGTGCACAGACCTGGTTTTGGGAAACCACCAAAAAAGCCGTCTTCCCTCATTCTTACACTCCCGGAAAAAGCCTTCAGGGTTGAATAAACAAAACTTAGTAGTCTCTGATTATAGACCAAGAAGGTATAAAAGGTTTCTGTAGTTACACATCATTGATTACAGGTGACAGCCAGTTTCGATCCAAAAACCATAACAGAACTTACTCCATTCACTCAAGACAATCACTCTCTCCGTTTCTGGCCGAGGAAATTCGCGACAAGGGAACCGCCTGTTCTGGATCCTTCGTATATTCCTTGCTGAGTTGAGTACCTTTCACTGCATGAAGGCTCATAAGATGGGCCATATGCGACATATTTCAGTTAACAATAGCCGTGAACACAAACATGGGGACCATTGGAACGCAACCGTTGGATGAATAGGCATGCAACGAAAAACGAAAAAATACATCAAAGCCACATATTTCGCCATGAGCCATGAAATGAAAGTAAAGTTCAAAAGAAGAGGAACCTGACGGAACTGGATTCGGGCGATCTTTCTTATTTTTCTTCTGGAAATCCTTATCAATCGTCAGTCCCCGTCCTTACACCCCATTATTTCTTCCCGCCAAACCAGGAGGAGATGCCTTTTTGAGCCTCGGCCGCTTTATGCTCAACGCTCTTGTCGAATGAATCGATTTTTTCATTTATATCTTTGGCAACATCTTTACGGGCTTTGTTGAGCTTTTCGGCTTCTTCCTTGGCAAATTTGGTCGCTCTCTCATCCTGCTTGGTATCGATGCTTGCATCAGCCATGAGTTTCACAGACACAGCGCACTAGGCAAGGAGAGGGAAAAAAAGAATATCCCGTTGAAGTTTGTCCCTTTTGGTGAGATTTTGGAGAGAATACAGAGTAAAGGTAGTGCACATATTATTTAAAGTAATTTCGGTAAGAATGGAGAAAATATGGGGAATTCTAGCAAGTAAATGAGAGAAAGACAACATATATACTGACCGCATGATCTATGCTTGCTCCAACCTGTTCAGCACTCCCATGGCCCAGCGCCTTGTTACTCTCGTCTCGGATTTTCGACCCAGCGCGAGAAGCATCATCTACCAAAAATAAAAAACATCAACCGCACGCCACTTGGTCAGCTCGATACTTCTTGTCTCTTTAAACTGTATGGCATGGAGATTGCAGTTCCTCCTCGAATGACGAATAGCAACCATTGTTAAGCTAGCTATATCCCACTGGAGAATCTGGCTACCCACCTTCGAATTTCCTAGTGGCTCTTTTGGGATCGCCTCCTGCACGGTATAGATAATATCCGCCAGCACCAGCAGCGGCAAGGCCTAAGTACACTGGCATACGTGACTTGGACATGATTGCTTCGTTGTTGGCGTGTTTGAAAAATCCTGAATCCGTGGTGGTTTCGTATCCTTGTCGTAAGTCTTCAGACTGGTGTTTTTTCGCCTCGGGCTATTTAGATGTCGGCTTGAGAGGTTGAGAAGGAGAGAGGAGAAATGGACAAATGAAAAGAATATAAGTTAAAAATAAAATGTAGCCTTTAAGGTTTTGTTTCTTGTCAAAATGGCTACTTCTGCTTGCTGACGAGTCGTAGGCGGAGGCGGTCGGTTCTTCTTATGAATTAGAAGTGGAGAAGAAGTAATAGAAGACATTTTATGACGTTCAGGATACCTAGACATGCTTTCTTTCTCACCCTTGTTGCAAACAAGGTTCTTAGAGGAGCTCGCGGATCGAGGCAATGACGTTATAAGTCCCAGATTGGGCAAATCACCTTGAGGTTACCTCTGTATTGGCCACATAATGTCACGTGATCACAAAACTGTCACGGCCAGTTGACCATTAACCGTGAACAAGTTGAAAAAGAACCTGCCAGGCAGAAGCAATTGTGTATTGGTCTTATTTCTTTCCCGCCTTCTTGGAGCGCCACATATATAAACCAAATAATCGGAGAAGTAAGGGAGAAGTAAACGATCATAAGAAGATTAATAAATACATAACAGGACGAATGACAAAATATAGAGAAATGGGGAAAAAGAGAGAACGGGAGGTATATAGACATAGAAATGGAAAGAAAAATAATACAACATTCTTCAAACGAAATAGCGCGGCTCATCAAACACATGGTACCTGTGGCCACGGACGCCTTGGCCCCGGAAGAGAGCCGGGAATCGCAGTCCGGCAGGTACATGATCTTCGGAAACGCGGACGTTAGATGTATCTTCCGGTTGACCCACGAGGAATTTGCCAACCTAAAATTAAGAGGGAAACCCATGTTAGCGAAAAAAAAACCAGGTTAGAGATAGATTAGAAAGATAGGGAATACCTGTATTTCCGTATCAGTGATAGTTCCCCGGCTCACTCTCGCATAGCCCGTTCGCTTAATTCCCTTGTAGAGGATATACTCGCACCACCGATCCCAATCGCTTGGGTCAATATCTCTCATCCTACTCGCCTCGCTAACATATGTGTTATAGTTACCTTCAAGGGGCTTCGTGACGAGGTAACTGAGTAGAATCAAAGGTCGTGGAGAGTCTCCCATGAGCTTCGACAGATACTCACTCTGCAGCCGACGGTCTTCTGGATCTTCTTCCTGGCCTGAGTGGAAGACCACAATGTCCACATGTTCGCCGTACATGTCTAGAGTGGCGTGGATGGCTGGTGCGAGCTCGCCAACTGGAGATGGGAGGAGGTGGTGTGTCGAGTTGAGAATCGGGAACTTGGAGAGCAGAGCGCAGCCCCAGGTGTGCTTATTGGGTCCTGGACCGTAGTCCACGTACATTCCCAGATCTTCCGCAAGGAATTGGGTAGTGTCACGGTTACCCATGATAATTCTCTGGAGATCTGATTCTAAAAGACCGACAACATCAAGTTCGAGATCCTTGATTGCATCCCGCATGCGTCTCTCTGAAGACCACATGTCATTGTCAAGAGAGAAATGCACTGTCCAGATACCAGCGGTGACCAGTTTTTCATTTTTGTGGTAGGGCGTATAATCGTTTGTCGGGAATCGAAGATATGATATTGAGATCGACAGTAGTTGAAGAAGGGCAAGGATGTACACGTAATAAGATCGCGACTTCCCATTACTCGAGACGGATCTCTTACCCCTCACCGTAGTGGACTGGGAATTCGAAATGGCGGCAGAGAATACACCAGCACCAATGAGGAGCATTGAGGTAAGCATGACCCAGTCGGTATGCTCTCTCACAAGTGGACCACCGGGAACGAAAGCATATGCAACAACCCAAACATGGAACAGAACCATGAAGTTATATATAAGGAAGCCAAGACCGAAGGATGTGGCGGGAGAATGGTGAACAGCGGAGGTGATAAGCACAGGCGAAACGGACATCAGATAGACAGCAAGTGTGAGGCCGCCGTAGTAGCCGAACCAATGGCTATACGAGGTTAACACGGCAGCGCCAATAGAGCCAATGCCAAACGCCGTCCAGGAGCCTGATAGGCGGGGATAGAAGACTCCAAACATTAAACCCACACCCATTGCGATGATCGTATAAGTTCCGTGGGGGACTGCTATGGGTCCTCGAATAGGAAACCCTTCCCAGACCCAGAGAATCATAGTGCTTGAGTCCGACAGAAGAGAGTGCATGGCAAAGAACAACCCGCCCAGTCCTGCAGCAGCAAGGACAGATGATCCCTTCTTACCAGTGGTAGGGAAATAGTCGCCGCTTGTAGTAACTCTTCGGGTTGAACGGATAACGGACAATACAGCAAGGATGAAGGCGGTTTTGTTCCACCCGCCGTTTCCCGGGTGCATAATTGGCCAAATTGGATTATTGGTCTGTGCCCCAAACTTGGCTACACTTGACATGAGGAGGCCGAGGCCCCATGCCAGTACCCGAGACTCAAGACGTGCAGGTTGCGACCTTTCGCCGTACCACGTTGCTGGCCAGGCTAAGCAGCTCATAGCTACTGAAAACCCAACCGTGAAAAGGCGGTACTCGGGGCGCTGGATGAGGTAGGCAAGAAGGCCGCTTAAAGAGAGGAGGTGGATAAAACGAACATTGCGTATGGCAAAATACCGGAATCCTGGAATAGATAGGAGAAAGGGAGACACTGAAGCCATAACAAAGACTTCATAGCCCGATATCCCCATATGCCAGAGTGGGAAGTCTAGTAGAAGTTAGCGAGACATTGTCAATCCAGAGTCATATATATACCTCAGTGAGAGAACTTACACCACACCAAAACGCCGAGAGATGTTAGAATGGACCAGAAGACGAACTACGACTAATCAGTGCATGCTCCAGAGGAGGGCAAGTTGTTTTAAATATTCTTCTTACGCCGTTGTACACATCAGCAGCCGCATCAATCGCCTCTGCCCAGAAAAATCCTTCACCAAAAGTACGACCAACAGGTTTATCCTTTCTGTACTTGTGGGGTTAACATGTGCAGAATAAATGAGAGAGAAGAAAGGCAAGGCGTACTGCGTTTCAAGGACAGCGTCTCCAGCGGTCTTCGATCTTCTGCATATTACTTCTTAGACACCTATTTCATCACTCCAGGCGGGGAAAAAAACGTGAAGAGTACATTTGTCTATTTTGGAAGCCAATTGACATACCCTCTGCTGATACCCTTCACATCTCTTACCACAATTTCGAATGTGCTAAAATCAAGGACCGTAACCGCGTCGAATCCCACGTCGAATAAGACAAGCGCCCATTCAAAGAAGGCGTATTTCGTGTAAGCTAATTGTTCACATCAGAATCGAAAATTCAAAGGAAGAATGAGATATTCAAGTCAAACAGCGTTGTACTAACCGCCAGGCACCCTGTGAACTTTATGCTGGATAAAGTAGTATATCAATGGAACAAGTGTGCCGAAAAAGACGCCTGCAAGAATCTTCCGATACTTCACGGCCTGACGGTTATTGGGGCTTAAGGCAAGGCACCCCAAAGTCCAGGGCAGGGTAGCAACCAGATATGAAATCATGAATATATCGTGCCAATCATGATCATCCGTCGAAGTAATATATGTCCAGCCACCGCAAGTCAATGTCCGGAACAATCCAGTCCCAGCGATGAATTTCGGGAGGGAAGAGTTTGGACGAGCTGTAAGGATGTACCAGAGGAAGACGAGAGCAAAGCGCGGGCCTGAGGTGATAGCAATAAACAGCTGGAAGACCGATCGTTCCGGGTAGCGATCACCAATTGTTGCCGACACTGAGGGGAACCATTCTTGTGGGTAGCCGTAGTATTCGTTTTGGACAATCTTGTGGTAGTGAAGCCGCATGCCGACAATCAATGCCCCGAGGAAGGCAGTATAGGCGGCGAGGGTATGCGCCCATGACACCCATCTGCCATTGATCTTCGTTTACAAGGTCAGTATAAACCAGCACACACGCCGGATAGCCGCCAATATGAATATATATATACTAACAGATACGACAGTATCTCCGTCCTTGAATTTGGGAGCCATGGTTGTTGTGGCAGAAGTACCAGGGTCCTAGGGTCGGTTATTCTCTAATGCGATTACATGTACAAAAACGACAAATGAATCATTAAAATGATATGTATTAAAGGATAGTACCGGTGAGAAAGGAATTCGAAACGTAAATGAAAGAAGAAAGGAAATAACACCGCGAAGAAAGCTGCGTGGTGAAGCCAACAACTGCCCCTGAGGTGTCCGGTGTCGTTTTGAGGATGGTTGGGGAGAACCTCTGAAGCGAGAGGTTGATCCAAAGCAGCTAGCGTCCAGTGGAAGTATTTTTTTCCGAATCCTGTGTCAAAAATAATGCAGCTTGGGGATTCTTTGAGGATTGCCATGTTTTGCGATGAGCCCTCTCGTGACACTCTCTTCTTAGCAAACCATGGCCACGGCGAGCGATAAAGCTCGCTTTTATCTGGAGAAGCTTGTACCGGAATTCAAGGAGTACGAGAAGAAAAAGATATTTTCAAAGGTACCTAGACCTACCCAATCAAACAAATGACGAGACGATTTCAATTCCAAGATAAATGCTAACAAAGTACCAACCATTCCAATTCCAGGATGAGATTGCAGCGATCTTGAAGAAGCGATCTGATTTTGAGCATAGAATTAATGCGACAGGGCCCAAACCTGCAGATTACGCCCAGTATGCGGCGTACGAAATGAACCTGGACACCCTGCGACGGAAGCGGATAAAAAGACTAGGCGTTAAATCACCCATGCATTCTGGCCAGAGACGGGTATTTTTCATTCTCGACCGCGCAACGAAGAAGTTCCACGGCGATATCAGCCTATGGATGCAGTACATCGAATATGCCAGGCGGCAGAAGGCGTATAAGAAGCTCGGTCGGATTTTTATGAATGCGCTGCGATTACATCCTACGAAGGTCGAGCTGTGGATATGTGCAGCCCGATATGCGCTGGAAGACCACGGGGATATGACACAGGCACGCAGTTATATGCAGCGGGGTCTGAGGTTTTGCAAGAGCTCTAAATTACTTTGGCTGCAGTATGCTAAGCTTGAAATGCTATATATCACGCGGATCACAACGCGGCAACAGATTCTGGGCCTGGATGGTACTCGAAAATCTTCCTCGATGCCTGCTGACTCTGCAACGGATCCGAATGCAGATGTTATTGCCCTTCCGGTTGTGACGGAAGAAGATATCAACCCAAGCCTCGGGAAGGAAGATGGGGTTGACGAGGCCGCCCTTGAAAATCTCAACTCAACACCCGCTCTCACTGGAGCTATTCCCATCGCAATCTTCGACGCTGCTATGAAACGGTTCGGTAACGACGATGCCATTGGCCGTGACTTTTATGTCATGGTCTCTGAGTTTACAAACACGCCCTGCCTTCGCAGGGTGCTCGGCCACATTGTCGAATTTATGATGGCAGAAAATGCAACAAGTCCCCACGCACAGATATGTTATATTATGTTCCCCACGGCTGGCATCGAGGTAACCTCTGCGCGATTCCCGCAAGCATTTGGTACCTCCCTTAGTCGATTAAAAGAATGCAAGAGCCACAACATCGCTGGAAACAAAAGCCTAGCGAAGGAGATTGTCGCCTGGCTACAACCATTGATGACGCTAGAGGGACTCGATCCAGATCTGCAAAAGGTGATGAGGGCAACCCTGCGAAATGTTGAAGGATCATTGAGTTGAATTATCATTTTTGTCGTCAATATTTCCTTAAGATATGATATAGCAATGAGATCCAAACATATAATCGCTTCAAACTTTTATTTCCCATGCTACTTTCATACGCTAATCAACCGCTGTAGGAGTGACTTGTCACGACTCCTAATCATCGTAGCCGCTTGACCTCCGGCTGCTTTTCTTCATGCTACGGGCTTTTTTAGATCGTATTCTAGATTCATTATTGGCCTTTTCACTGGTTGGAAATTAGCAAATGTTGGCATCAAGCTCTAAGGATAGCCGAGAAGAGAACATACAGAGCCTGTACTTTCTTCCTCTGTTCAGGCGACGTTTCGCCCGGGATGGCCATTTTTCCAGCTGTGAGCAGGAGCTCCCGGAGCTTTTCAAAACAGAGATCGAGGTTTTTTGTCTGCTTCCGTGTTTCGTCCGATTGTATCACCAAGCTGTCAGAGCGTTCCGCGATGTAGCGCGAAGATCGGATCTGGGCGTGTAGGGCTCGAGGCACAAGTCGCAGAATGGTGGAGAGAGGAATTTTAAGCGTTACTTTCGAGTTTACCCTAAGCAACAATTTTATTATACATAAAACAAACATTACTAGTTTCTTTCCTCATCCTCTTAGGGTCATGAGGTTAAGAGAAAAAAATTTTCTATTTATGCCAGGACGGGGAATAGAGGATGGGGAGACAATGGACAGTAATTGTTGCTGGCATACTTGTTCACATTCTGGCCACCTGGGCCACTTGATCTACTATAGGAAACATCGCCTATATCCCTTGGAATTGTCCTTGGAGTAAGCTGGGATAGCCAGCTCCGTGCTATGGCCAATTCCTCGTCTGTAAACTCCTGTGCTTTGGGGCATCGGCTGGATGCAAGGTATCTTGTGCTAACTGTTGGAAAAAACACCCGAGTAGTAAAAACAGTTCTAGGATAGGAGAACGGAATTCGGAGCATGTCAACGATTACAAAGTTGATTGTAACCCCTGACGGTGCAGCTTTTGTTGTGCAATATCCGTCGCAGAGTGGGCCCCATTTCAAGTGGAGGAGACATCAAAAAAAATAAACGGCCTAGAATCGCCTAGACTCTGTGTTGCACACTTGGCAAGATCCGCTAGTCGTCGTCATTGGCAAACAAAGCAAACATGGCGCCAAAGAGCTCTAAAGGCGCTTGATTATATTGCTTGTTGCTCCGTTCGGCCATGAGGCTCAGAGCCAACCTCCACTGCTCCGACTACACAGTTCACACCAACCATCCAGCCACCTATCACTTTCCACTGTCTCTAGGGTCGTTACTTTCTCTCTGAATTCGTCGAGACCACGGATAGGGATCCTTTAAGTATTTCAACGTCCCTATGTCTGCTTACTTGCGCTCACCATATCCCTGCCCCTCCTCAGCCTGCAGGCCACGAATAACCAGCATCTCTTAACCAGTTTTTTTTTTTTTTCTATTTCCAGATGCCTTTTTAGTAACCCCCTATATGCATCTCGAAACCTCATACATGGCCTCAACTATCCCTGATGAGGTTTTTCATGTTCGTGGCAAGACTCTCACCCCGGAAAGTCCACAGCCACTTCATGTATCTGAACCTACTCACATCCCGTTGCTGCAGAGTCAGATGGATCCGTCATTTAGCGATTCACCCATGTATAAACAGATATTTATGGAGAAAACGCCACCTTTGGACACTGAGTCGGTTGTAGGTGAACAGGTTCAGGTCACAACGCATACATACGCTATGCTGCGTCATAAATTTGAAAACCTGGGGTCAAAAGGCGTTGGCGAGCAAGGAGCAGTTAGCTTTTCTCGATCTTTACACACGGGTTATCAACCAAAGACTGATACAGAAAATGAATCGACTTTTTCATCTGCTTACAGCACAAGTCAATCTCCATGTCGTGTTTCTCAAACCTCCACTGCTGACGTGAACGAACCAACCGTGCCTTCCCATACCACATCCATCACATCTGAAACTCCGTCCCCATTAGATCGTCCTATACTTTCCGAGAACTCCCCATCCGAACCCCATTATTCACCTACGCTTCCGGGCAATGATCAAATGACGGGATCAAAGGATGCAGACGTGAAATCCACTAGGAAATTTATTTCTCCCGCTTCTCTTGGTGATCATAATAAAAACATTAAAACTAAAGCAGATCTTGAGGGAGATGCCAGCGACCAGAAATCCCTGAATACCTTATCAAATGCTAAAAGTGCCAAAAGTACTACCGATTCTCCCACAAAATACCGCCGTTACTACCGCATCTTCTAATAATTATGTGACCAAAGCTTCAACCCTAGACACATCCCCTCCACCTTCTGCTGGTCTCCCTCCCCGCCCACCACCCCCAAGAAAGACCTTCTATCCGACCGGGTCCTGACAACATTCAATATTTCCACCCGTTGCCCAACCAACCTGAAAGTGGATCTTCCCAATACGGCCCAAGTAATTTTCCTAAGCCTAGTGGGCTGCCATCCCCTGCATCTGGAACTTCGTCTACCTCAAATGGATTTCCCCCTCATATTGCGGGTTTTCAGAAATTTTCCCAATCACCTGGCAACCAAACGAAAAGCAGTGTTCCAAAGGCTCCCCGAAGTGATAGGCTGAACAACGAAGAACCCAAGAGTTCCCGCTGGGAAGGAGATAGGGAGGAGCCTTGGGCGCCTGAAATTCAGAAAAAATATGATAAATTTCTCCATAACGAACGTGTTTATGTTACTGAAGGGCTTTGGGATCGGTTTTCGCCTGGATCGAGGTTGTTTGTTGGTAAGTTTTGTATTATTTTCCTTTTCAAGTGGGGATTTTTATTTTTTTTGTACATCTATTCTAATATTCAGAAAAGGGAATCTCCCCACGGAGAGAGTCACCAAACGGGACCTCTTCCACCTGTTTCATAAATACGGTGATCTCGCCCAAATATCCATTAAGCAGGCATATGGATTTGTCCAGTTCCTAGAACCTACATCTTGCCATAATGCGTTAGAAGCAGAACAAGGAGGATTTATACGAGGTCGCAAAATTCGTTAGTCACTCTTTCTTCAGCAGTGAATGTCTTTTCAATATGAGATCTTTTCCTGACTATTTAGATCTTGAAATCTCAAAACCTCAAAAATCAACGAGAAATGCTCCGGCACCGGATTCTTCGAGGCAACCAGTTAAGAGAAGGTCTAGGTCACCTGAAGCTGCCCGAGGTGTATCAAATTACCGTGGCATCCGTGACCGATTTGACAGAACTGCGGAGCCTGGCAGGCCACCTATCAGAGAATTCAGGGACCGTGATGAGCCGTATCGCCGTCGTGATGATTACCACTCAGCTCGCACGCCATCTCCACGTGGACACCGCCGAGGTGACCCTCGCTCCCATGATCGAATTCCAGAGAATTATGAACGACGTCGCAATAGGCGTCGTTCAAGGTCTCCTTACTCACGTTCAGGGAGATATAGAAGTCCGAGTCCGAGAGAAAAGGGTTCTGCAAATGACTCAGATCTTCATATTCCAAAGCGATCCCCACGAGAAGTACCAGATGTCGAGATAATTGTCTTAGAAAACGTTGATAGGTAAAAACCTCCTACAATGGTAGTTATTGGGAATAATGCTAAAAGCGACTACCATGTAGGGATTTCATACATCATATCGAAAAAACTTTTCGAGACCGGGGGTTGCGAACGAATGTTCTCATTTTAAGCCCCCGGATGTCCCTTACAGCTGTTATTCGACGTCAGATAATAGAGGGAGTGCAGGCAATTGTCAAGCTATCCCGCTCAAATCAGTATTCTGGCAAAATCCCATTACAGGTGTTTGATCGCACTGGTGGCATCGACAATGTTAAGTTCAATGGTGAGGTTTACAGCAGAAGGTTTAGTTTCTATTGTTTAAGCCTGTACTGATTCTTTGACTTTCAGAATATTCAGAGCTTGAATTGAATGTTGCTGCCGATGTCGTGCTTCATGCGACGACCATCCACCCTGGGAGTACCTCGAAATATACCACTACGCAAATGCCTGAAATTTCTCAACTGCAGGCGTCCTCTAAAGTCCCACCTCCTTTAAAATCTAATAATAATATTACGAATCTCATTTCTAGTCTAGATAGCACCGCACTTCAATCTCTCCTTCGAGCACTACAACAAAACCCTTCACCCCAGAATTCTGCCCAACTGACTAGCTGCACGCTCCAGGCCGCTCAGCAGCACTACACTCCCCAAGGCAACCCAACAGATCTTGCGAGTATCCTTAGTAGCTTCTCTCGTCAGCAAAATTCTTTGGTTCCTCCAACCTCTGCCACCCAAACAGCTCAGCCTCCTGCTTATGGGCTTCCACCGCAGCTCCCCGGCGGGAAAAGTGATCCGAACTTGGCATCCCTTCTGGCTCAAACTTTGGGAGGACAACGATTAAGTCAACCGCTTATCGCGCCTCCTCAGATAGCGCCACAGATGTCTCCCCATATTCAGAGTATCATGGACCAATTGAAGAAGTGGAAGCAATGAAATTTTTGTTTTCTTCACATTCAATCTACGAAATTTGTCTACATATGGTCCTTGTACATGAATTGGCATACTTGTCTCTCTATATCAGCTTTTTAGCAAACCATGGCGCATTCGACCTGTCAGTTGTTCGGCAAAGTTAATACGCAGAACGGGAAAATATCGAAGTGTGATAGCTGTTGAATCACCTTATCAGGAATGGGCCAAGGATATCAACCAGAGATGCTCGTCATCAAATAATGAAAATATCTAATTAATGCATCTTTCGATGACCGTAAACCTGGTAGCAGATTCCATACGCCTTCCGACATAGCCTGCACGTTATCCTTCTTCCCTGTAGATCAGAACGTAGTCGCCTAGTATGTATATCCGAATACGTGGCACGGGGGAAATAAAAGCAGACGCATAAATTGAATAAAACCACATGAGTGGTTTGCATATAAAATGTCGTTAAAAAACAGTGTGAAAAAGCATAATGTACAATGAGTCGGGCCATTCCCCCCAACCACAACCCTTATTCCGGGGTGCCAACAAAGTCATTGAGATGGATCAATCCACAATAACAATAGCACAGGTGCATGCCGGTACTAGTCACCCAAAATTCGTATTAGGCTCGGAAGAGCCACCCAGCAGACTAACTTGTCTGACTGCATTCACCTCCCTGCCCTACTCTCCGCAGCCATCGCGGCGTCATCCGCTTTTATCTTCGCAATTGTCTGATCCCGCTTATATTCCATAACACGCTTCTCTTTGAAATATTTCACCTAAATATTATTGACGAAGGCGTTCGTAAAAATAGTTAGCCATTTTCCATGAGCCCCTAATTATATTGGAGGTTTTTCCTTTCAAGCATTATAGATATAAAACATTGAACGTCAGGGAAAAAAAAGGAAAAACAAAAACCATGCAACGCACCCAAGTCTTCGAGCAAGCGCCTTCAAACTCGAGAATTTCCTTCGGGCATATTGCCCGCGCGGTTTTGTCTTCCCGGACGGCATCGACTATGTTATTTTGGTCCAGGCATTCGAAGAAAGCATCACGGGCAATGTAGCATTGTTGTCGTGAGGTGCGGTCAGGTGCTATGGAGCCACCGTCCGCCGTTTTGGGTGCGGCGGGTGAAGAGAACGATGAAAACCAGCCCATAACGGCGGCGGTTTATGGGCAATGGGTCGAGAAGATAGGCGGATGGTTTCGAAATATTAATGCAATTCACAGTCTATATATGGAGCGGAATTGGAAATACAGGCTTTTTGATCCACCTTTGTATTTTCCTCTTTTTTATCTTTTGAATTAGTACCATTACTCCGTGATAGCTGTCGCTCTGATCTCCGCGTCATTTCTGCGACAGAATTATATATATCACGTGATCTCATATTCTGGCCAGAATTTCCCGCTCCGAAATGTTGTCAACAGGAACATCATCTTGCGATCAAACCACCCCTATAATCAACCACTGCTTCTTTATAATAAATACCCATAAACCTGTACAGATAAGCAGCCACGCGCCATCTGTTATAAATACTGCCCCATCAACGCGCAAGCCTCGCGCAGTGTACTTGAAATGCCACTGACTCTACGTCCATAAACCCCCCAAACAACCACTTAACCCCTACCCATCCTTCCCTCTCTCTTCCGCATCGACTTCATGCAACGTCGTCGGAGACCCCCTCGACCCGGGGTTCTTACCGATTTGCCTCCCCTCAAGATCGTGACTAGAATCGTCGTACTCCAAGCCGCCTATTATGCTTGTGCTACGATCCTCATCCTCTTCACGGCTCTTGTAGCTGGCACCGCTTTTTCACCAGATCTAATACTCTCCTGGCGTAGTCTTAGCGGCGATACGACGATTGGATGGACACTCGGGCTCGTCTGGTTGCTCAACAGCGCTGTTGGGTAAAGACTCTCTTTTCCCACCCACCTCCCTTTCTTTTTTATACGTTCAATCCTGCCCTTTCATATTTATTTGCAGACCACCCATTTAACGAACGGGTGCGCAAAACAGTGTCATATTCCTTCTCCTCTGGGTCTCCCGTTCAAAACTGATTCCAGACTTCGCCCTCACAATCCACTTCATACACCTCCTCGTCACGTCTTTCTACACCCATTCCCTCCCTACAAACTTTCTCTGGTGGGGTTTGCAGGTCGTTAGCTCAGCACTCATGACATTCTTGGGCATGTGGGCTTGCCGGTGGAGGGAACTACAGCCCATCGTTTTCGGCGGGTCCGCTGCGAATGCGTCATCGAACGATGGTGGTAATAATGGCACGAATCAGTCTGGTGAGGATGCCACTGGAGGTGAAGATGGTAGAGGTGGTGGTGGTGGCATTTTCGAATTTTCAAGGGGGAGGGGCCGTGGCAGGAATAGGGAAGGCTATGAGATGATTGCAATGAAAGAGAGAGCTGACGATCCAGTTTGAAGATCGTTGTATACCCTCCTTCTCTTCTCCTCTTTTCTTTTTATTTCTTTCTAATTTATATACCCATTGGTGTCTTACAGTTTTCTTTTGTCTTGCATTGTATTGGCGTGGGTTGGGAATGCATTGCAGGTCACAGGAATTCCCTACCATGTAGATTTTAGCGTTTTCCTCTCTCGATATCATTCCTATTTGGCTATTATTTTTATTTTCGCCACTTGGGCGGGCACGGCAACGCTCTATAAACATGTTTGTTTTCTACCGACTTGGGAAAGCCGCAGAATTATCTGGCTACCTGCTCAACACAGTCGTGTATCTACATTGCAAGAGATATTAACTTCGTTCTGACTTGATCTAAGTCCACAAACCTGATAGGTCAAACCATGATCCATTCAAAAATTCTCCACAAACGGGGTGAGCCAAGCTTCAATATTGTCAAGCTCCTCAGGCGTTTGCAGACAAGTTTTTTGTTTTTCGGTTTTTGTTTTTTTAGCTGTTCTCTGTGGCCAGTCCCAGGTAGGAGGAACCCCAAAAATCATGATTGATTGACTCTAGTATAAACATAGAGTATCGCATTGCTCATTGTGCCCACGTTGTTCTCATTGAATCAACTAACCAAACATCATTCTCGTTGTCATCCTCGGATTTGATACAGGTGGAAATCCAATTTAGGGGCCGAGAAATATGTGTTTCCGGGATTCGCACCACAGGCATTCTCGATTCAATAATGTAGTTACGGGAGGACGGATGAATATACTCCAAAGCCAAATACATGGGGGATGATAGTTAATGGATCTGCCATTCGAGGAATAGCAAGTTCCGGGAAACCAAGTTGACTTACCCAAAGGAATGACGTAGCAAACTAGAGTTCCACGTGAGCAGATTTGCCCCAACCGTGGCAGCTCGCCCAAAGCAGCATCAATCAAATGACCTTTTGATCCCCAAAATGCCCTTCACCGAACTTCATCTGCAATCGTTTCCCCAATTCTTGTCACTGAATATCCTTGCGGAGTTCTATTCCTAAGACACCTGTATCTTTCATTTATATCTCGAGAATCTCTCTTCTATCCCGTACTCTTATCTCGCGTGGCTCAGTATGACTCCCCTCGATTGCCAATCATTCGCATACGCGCAGTTCTAAAAGCTCTGAGACCGCGAAATTCCTTTCTCATATATATCGTTTTGTTTATTTATACTTAAGGTATAAAAATGTTCCTTTATACCCCCCGCTGTGCTTTCATTTCGAGAAAACCAGGCAATAGCGCTTGGTTTGACCATTTCGGGGCTTCCAGGACCCAACCCAACCCCGCTCCAACTATTAGACCAAAATGAAAACGTCCCTAATTTTTTTGCCTTTAAACACGAAGGGAATAAAGTAGGGACGTATATGTAAAAGATGGCCGATTCTGAGCCGTCGTATATCGATTACGAAGCTTTCCTTGATCCCTCATTCTCCCCTGCTGCTTTCGCCAACACCCTTGTCACAAGCACAAACAACCCGTCCGATACCCCGCTTGATCTCTCGACTCCATTGTCTCGTGTCCTCTTCGATATCCAAGAAATCGACACCCATATCCATACATTGGCTACGAAATCTGCGCTTCCACTACTTACACATACGCGCGGCCAGACCGACGCTGGTCAGCGGGTTTTGGAGGCGGTAGAAGGGCAGGTTTCTGCATTAAGGGAGGGATATAGGAGGCTGGAGAAGGATGTTTTAGAGCGGTGGGAAAGTGCGGAGGAGGTTCGAGGTGCTGCCGAAAGATCATGGGCAACTGTGAGATTAGCAAGGGCAGTGGGAAGGTGTTTGGTGCTAGGTAGGCAGCTGGAAGGCCAGATGCTGGAGTTGACTGGCCGCCCAGTTGGAACGGGCCCAGACAGTGGAAGCTCGCTAGTGGTAGAAGATCATAGGGCACTTGTGCGGGCTTCTAACACGCTGTTAATGCTTCGGCGGATGTTTACCACCACTGAAGATGAGGAGTGTTTTGGGCTTGATCGAGTTAAGGTGATAAGGACTCTGAGAAGTGATCTGATCTCTCCAGCCGAGAGCGCGGTCAAAGCCAGAGCAACACAAATTATCAATAAATTCTCGCTGTCCTCATTAGCGATGGACACGGGCGGGGTAGGGTCTGCTGTCGGAGGTTCGGGAACTCAACTCCAAGCTCCTGGGGCGTCGACGTTCGCGCAAGCCGAAGATGCAAAGTCCCGCATTACCTCCGCAATTACTGCACTATATCTATTATCCCCAACCCCCCATACATCGATTCTGGCGTCTGAATTCCAGCCAGAATTGCTCCTTGTAACGCTGAAGGGCTATATCCATACATGTCTAACTTCATCGCTAGCTTCGTTGTCGCGCTCGTTGTCGATGCTCCCAACTCTCGACCGGACGCTTCAAGAAACATCTGCTAAGTGCCAAAACATTATGGCTTTTGAAGCTCTCCTAGAAACCATCAAACCTCCCGCTCACCCTTTTCTTAACTACAATTACCCCTCACTTTCCATACACTCGGAAGCCACAACTAGACCTACATCAAACCCATCCATCAAAGTCAAAGACAACCTTCTCCAACCATTACTTCAATGCCTCGACACATCTTCTCTCCCTTCCTACTTCTGGCGCTCACTAGCCTCGTCCCTCTCAACACGGGTTCAAGAGATTATCAACCGCGGGGGCGTCTCCGCAAGAACCCTGAGATCGAACCGGGAGCGACTCCGTGAGCAATTGAGGGAGTGTGTTCTGCGGGGTTCGCATCTACCAAATAATAGCGTCACTAGACTTGGAGGGTCTACGAGTCCTATTGTGGTGGGTAACTGGGAACGAGAAGCAGCTGTGATGGTAAGTGCAGTTGTAGGTCCTCTGGGAAGGTAGGAAAAAGAGATAAGAAAGGGGAAAAGAATACGAAAAAGAAAGAGACAACCCGCGTCGGACGGCTCTTTTGGATGTCTGAATTTTTACGATTCTATTATCACACCCAGATGTTACTAGCGAGCGAGTTATCCAAGTTTCAAATGCAGATGTTAGCTTAAATTTATCGTCTAATGTAGAACCCTACCTTGGAGAAGGCGAATAAGGATATTTTCACCATGATAGGAGAACGCGATCTGACCCATAATTGACCTAACCCGCAAAACATCAAGAAAAGTTTTGGCCACAGCTTTTCGGCATGTGCGGGTACATGCACAGTACATGCCAGCAGCTTTTTGACCCAGCAATCCTTGTCGTTCTTCCTGGTCGATAAAGATCATACTTCGCCGAAAAGCAAAAAAATTACGACGAAGCCCTGGCCTAGCATGTTATCACATGCTTCTCGTTCAACATCTCCCCTGTCCTTTTTGTTCTCATTTTTTCCCCGCCTCTGTTATTGAGTACCCCACTACTCACCCCTCCAAGCAGCCCTCCCCTACATTCCCAAAGTAAAACAGACTTTCGGCCAGGATCTGCATCTGGCAATCAATCGCCTTCCATCAGATCACAGTAGCGGCATACCAGACATGGATATGCTCTGTGTCACATCGCATGGCAAGATGCGTGGCGGCTGCTCAGGGATTGCCCTTTTTGCCCCTCTAGGGCCTCCATGTTCTTGGCGAACCTTCTTGAGCATTGGCGACAATATAGGTGTGCATGTACCATAATACCCCTGGTTTAATTGGGGTGAGCAACAATCGATTAGGTAGAGACCTTGGTTAAGGTTCAGGGCATCATCAATCAATCAAAGCGAAGCACCCCCTTTCTAGGGCGTCAAGCCCCCGAAAACCAGAACCTAACCAGGCTCCTCCTTCCGAGGGTAACGATGATCTAGTGTACTAGTATTAATTTTTCGTATGAGAGGTCATATTCCGCCGCATTCCGCCGCATGTGTTGATAGTCAACTTATTTTCTAGACCCATCACTCTGCGGAAAATGGTTCAGCAGTTGTGGGTGGGTGGGGAGGTTTACTCTCTCTTAAAATGGAGTTGAGAGCTGAAGTGGCCATTTTTAGGATTTGCTGGTGTTCTCCAAGGTTTCGCTTTTTGAGTTTTTCTTGATAACCTTGTACCCCCGATGGTTTGAGGGGAGGCAAAAATTAATTGATAAGAGGGTGATGGATGATATAGCCCATTTTCCCGGTTTTGTTTCCCATCAGTTATTTGTAAAGGGGCATTGGAGGTTGGTAACTTGACTTTTTCAGCATTTCTCAACCATGGACGCCTCGCCATGTACCTGCAGGTCCTCATGGTCAAAACCATAATTTGTCCCTGTCTAGAACCTCCTCCCCGACTTACCCCTCACACCGTGCGCGAGTTCAAGTTATTATGGTCGTATTTGAGGCTTTGGTTTGCTGGTGTGCCTTTTCTGCATTTAACAAAGTAAGATGTCCCTTGAATTTGATACCTCCAGGTGACAAGGACAACTATAACTGGTTTCGATCTCGACTTGTTCAACTTTGCACAGGCCAAGTCAGCTTTCTTCATAGTTTCAGATTTCTAATATAGTTTGTGTTACAAGCCAGAGAAGCTTCGTAAAAGACATGGCGAACGATGAGAAGATCAAGAATGGCGCATACGAAGTAGGGAAAGTTGGCCTTTGTTGAATGAGGGGTATATTTTCTTGTCGATGAAGAGACCCGCTTTTGCGGAATGCTTTTGTCAACAATGAACTTACTGTTTTGTATCTGGATATAGAACTATATGCAACCTACGGATATAGGGCATCGCCCAGGCACATTGCAATCCCCTTCCCTACTGGCGTACATATTAGTGTCAGTATAAAGTGTCATCCGGGGAGCGCACAAACAATTTATTTCGCCTGCCCCTCCTCTGCCCTCAATCCCGAGAGTCAAAAATATCTTGTCTGAAACACATAGTGGAACCTCCCCCCAAACCAAAAAACACGATTGAACAATGAAGACAAACCCTTCTAACCAGAAACGTTTATATTTCTCTCTTTGTTCTCTCCGCTTCCCCGCAATTGTATGCGTCAATATCCACGGCACCAAATATGATTGGTAACGTTGTAGCATCATCGCCTTGCGAAGTTGCGCCGTGACCACCCCATGCCTTGTTAACTTAAGAGTATTGTGTAAAGAAAAAGTAAATAGAGGAGGTCGCCCTTTCATCAATTCTAGTTTCTTTTTCACTTATACATATAGATGTACATATATATATCTTGATATCTTTTCGTCTCTTTTTCTGTTTTATGTTTCCTAATGAAGAATATTTAGTCCGAAACATGAAGTGGATTGAAATGACGTCACTATTTTTCCCCCACAGACAATTTAAGAACCAAAGAATTACTAGTAACCATTAATTAAGCAATAGAAATAAATGGCCTAACTATATATTTTATATATTTTATAGTATCTGTTCTCCCTCTCCCTCTTTCTTGCTATACCAACAACAACATGCGCGGGTTCAGCTATAAAAAACAGCTGCTCTTCCCGCTCAGATGCTTACTTACTTACCTTACCTCCTTGTGCACCTCTGCCAGCGCAGCTGTCACCGCAACCACACAGTGCTCAGAAGCTGAGCACAGCGTTTTAGCCCAGATTCTTCTCATGATAGTATTTTTAAAACCTGTAACAAAACACGCAAGGTGGTTGGTTGGTGGTTGGACACAAGGGCAATGCAATATTCGGTCCGTGCCCCCCAGTTCTCCTTCCTCTGAGAGAGATATACAAGTATATAGATAAAAAGTATGTACTGCACATGTGGCATGTGGGTTAGTTCAATGGCATTAATGGGCAATATGATTGATTACCTTTTGATGCTTGCATGCGGTCCTCCTTGTGCTTGTCAAGAGAAAAAAAAAAAAAGGAAAAAGAAAATAGAAACCCATAGACTAAAAGCCCAGGAATTTGTTCAAATTGTATCATCGTACAGTGCTTGGGTAGGAGCCATATTGACAAATATTAATAGTATCATTTCCCCACATCGGAGTCTGGAATACTCTAAAACACAATTGTGCCCACGCTCACCGGTTCATCCTTCCTTCCTATTGGGTGGATATTTTCAGAAAAATTTTCTACTTGTTGCATCAGTAGAGGGAGGGAAAAAATGTATATAAAAGATACCTGGTTTTGAAATTGGACGGAATATAGAAGCCGGTCCACGATGACTTTTGAGGAAGAAACTTCGGGTTGGGATAGAAGCGGGTGAGCGGAAATTGTCAATGTGTTTTCCCTTCTTACTATCTATTGGAGGGATCTCGATGGTGACCCGGCTACTTTGTGTAAGCTTGCTTTCCCCGTAGACTGTGCGTTGCTATATAAAGTAAGTGAATCCCGAATCAATGAACAAGAGAGACAAAAGTGGGTATTTGTAGGAGACCTCGTGAAGTGGACGATGGGCAAGGTAGATCGGTTGGAACTACTCCGTACACCATGCAAGCATTTGTCAACTACTGCTTGAAGATGCTGTCAAAGTGATACTTATCGGTTGGGATAGCTAAACGCACATAGATTACATGATAGAAGCCGTAAATCGAAAAAAAAAAAACAAAAAAAAAAAGCAGGATCGTGGATGGATCCCCTTAAAACCGGTTTGGCATCCAGCTGTTCTGCCGTCTCCCGCCAAGCTTGCCACCACCTATCAGGATTTTTGCCATGCTATCCTTTTGCGTTTGTTTGACGCTTCTAGATTGCCCCATTCATCCATACAGGCAGCTACCCCTATGGGCTGTATATTTCTTGTTCCCCAGCCTCCATCTTTCCTTTTTGTGCTTTTTATTACGCTTCAAGAGTCCTGCGGGTTAATATATGACCTGTACAGCCACAGGCACGGGCCACGGGTATAGTACAAGGGGTAATGTATCTACACTGGCGATCCGTCTAACCAGCACCTGTAGAATTGTTTAACAGGTCGAGGTGCTTGTGCATGTACAGGTACAGAGTCCATATTCCGAGCCCATCGGCAGGTACCCATCCCTACCCCATTCCATGGATCGATCGGGTTTGAGTTTTCCCCCAATTGAACAACTGCCTTCGCGCCAACCTTAAGGGGAGCCCTTGGGTCCAAGCCAAGACGTGCATGGCAACCATGGGATTCCTCAGCAGTTGATCCGAGCCCCCCAGGGCCCCGGCAAAGCCCGCGCGCCAGGGAAAAGCGCCCTGGCCCTAAATCCCGGCTAACCCCTCCCTCCCCATCGCTTCCCCTCCTCTTGCCAAGTGGCCATTCCGTCCGTACATTGTCGCCTGCTGCACAGCGAATGCGGAGCTCGTTGTTGTTCCCCTGCCCTCCTTCGCCCGAGGCTAGTGTGTTCATTCCCCCTGAGTGTCGCCGACGTCGTCATCAGCATCATCATCATTCAACCTTCACGGACCATCTCCGCCGGCACGCAGCGAGAAGATTGTATGTACGGTTGCCGCATCGGCGAAGCTGCCCATACCCCGTGTTTCTTACTAGTCATATCTCGAGAAATTGATACAGATTTCTCCAGTATTCTTTTTTTTCCCTTCCTTTTTCCTTTTTCTCTTCTTGTCTTTTACAAATGGTTATTTTCTCCAACCATTTACTATTATTCATTATTATTATTATTTACTTGGCTCATTCATCATCCATGCTGTATATAGAATTGTAAATACATGAGGGCGATGGACATCAATCGACACCGCCTCATTTATAAAAGATGTAGTGCATTGAGCCCCACTCGGGTCACGTATGTATGAATGTATGTATGTATGTGTGTATGTATGCACGTACATGTGCATGTACAGCTCCAACGGAAGCAGTGCTGAGTCCATGGGGCTTTCTGGATTCCTGGCTCGAAACCCAAAACCTTTTTCCCTTTTTGCACAGGCGGTTTCAAGATGGCTCGATGAGAGGCGAAGCTGTAACGCCAAGCCGCAAGGTGTACAAGCCTTATTTCTTATATGGGAATGGTTGCCAAGGCTTACCGGAGGGGACAACCCATCCGCGGCAATGGATCTATATAAGTTTCGGGAGGGTCGAGATGATAATAATAGACAAGGAGGAAGGGAGGGAGGGGGACGAGAAGGCGGGAAATGTGGGAGGATGGTCTTCTGCGGGATCTGGCCATGAGGCTGCTATTGGCGCATTGCTCGAGTCTGTAGTGTCCAACTGGTCCCAAGCAACTAAACTGAATACGGCAGTACAGGGGTGGCTGCGAGGCCTGTTTGGAGGAGAGAACTCGTATGTAAACTTGGTAGTGCTCTTGACTAACTAGCAACTGAAAGGAGAGACACGGGGGCGGGCTTTCCTCCTTCTCCCCCCCCTGTCTGCAGTTCCCCGCAAATGAGAGTCAAGGGTTGATGTTTTGTGCCTTATTACGCAGGCGCACTTCAAAAGTCCATTCCCACACTAGTAAGTTTGGCGGTAATCATTATACACGTGGCTGTTACCTGTGCTCATTGATGCCTATTTTTTCAGGGGTGGTTTGATAGGTGATTTACTCGCATCTATAACTAAACCTTATACATTGCTCCCACGCAGGAAGTCTATCAGTTTTCCATGTTGTGAAAGATAAATTCAAGGTAATTTACTAGGGCGGGAACGAACTTTTGAAGTACGCCTCCGTACTCGTATTCTTCTTCTTATCATTGCTGTTGTTGACCTGGCTAAATTGATCCGGACCCATCTTTTCATGCTAGGTTCTTTCCTCTCGACTGTTTTGACTCTGGGTGGCTCTGCGAAGAGAAGTCTGGATCTTAGGCCCCTTGCAGTTGTTCGCATTCTGTTTCTATGCTGGGGCAAGTCCGCGCAGCACTGTACTGTACATAGTAAGATCGAGAGACAGATGGACTGTAGCGATATAAAATCTATTCTGTGATATTTTATTTGACTTTTTGTTTTCTAGAATTTGTTCTCTGGGACAATCATGAGTAATTATAGTTAGTTGATTAGCTGACCGATCACTAGTTCGTTGAATTTATTTTTATTTTTAAAGTTACCTGAGGATGTAAGTGAGTTACCGCTGCTTTGGCCAACTTCCTCCAGCTCCAGCGCCCAGCCCACGGCAAACTCAACCAGATCAAGAGCCCCTCACCAGCGCATCGCTAGCCGGGCTGTCCCTGATGTATGTCATCACCATCCACCGACCAAATCGCCCTGCATCATCCGCCTCGATGAAACATCTGCCAGGTACATGTACTGTACCTGTACAATACTCGCCTCTGCTTTCTGTTCGCCTGTCTTCGCCTTGTAACTTGGTTCCTGTGCTGGTTCAGCTGCTGGGTGTTGTGTCTCTTGTTCTTGGTCTTGACTGGTCTGAGGAGGCTTAGACCATTTCTTTCCCCCCCCGTCGTCGCCGCCAACTTCAACCCCCTTCACGACCTTTCTTCACAACTCCTCCCCTCCAGCCATCTCCCCTCGACTTCACCTCTTGCCATCTTCACGAGGATCCACTAAACCATCGTCTTGATCACATCATCGTCGTCTTCTTCTTCTTCTTCTTCTTCCACTTCTTCTTCTTCTTCATCATCGTCATCATCACCATCACCATCATCATCATCACAACCATTATCACCACAACCACCATCACTACCACCACCACGATCACCGTCATCATCGCCTCATTTCCTCTCCACGGTAAATATTTCCCATATCCCCATACCCCCATCCGCCATCTCCCCTTGTTTCCCCTTTCAGTCTCTTCTCGTCTTCTTCCACCCAACGGGGATGTTGAGCCGTTTCTGCTGGTTTGCATACTGCCCTTCATTATACCTTCTAATAATTACCCATCAAAGAAAAACTATTCCGTCCTTGAGAGATCGCAAGAGGCGTGAGGAAAACCTGGTTCGCTAACACTGATCGACTCTTTGAGGTTTCATCCTTCAGCCTGGCCCGGCCTCGAACTCTCCTGTTCCTCCCTCTTGTCCCCTGCTGCTTCCACCCAACAGGTATTCTTATTAACCAGTATCCTTCCCCCTCTGATCCCGGACCTACCAGCCCTCAACCGTTTGACGACAGCTACGACAGCCACAAAATACCCATTACGACCTGCAGGCAGACACACGGATGCACCCGAGTATCATATCGTACCCATGTCGATCTGAATTTTTTCTTTTTCCCCCCTCGACCCGGTCGTCCTTCTGCCGCTGGTGACGGTACCTTACTTGTTTCCTCTCATCCTCGTCTTACCTACCCCCGTCCGTTTTGACAACATTGCAAACCAAAAGGTTTCCTGGTTCTTGGGGGGCGCCAAATCAACCTCCGAGCTGATTCTGGCCCTTTGTG
>NW_025544803.1:1048799-1049957 GCF_000150115.1 Histoplasma capsulatum G186AR
CCGGCCATCCACGACCCTAGGCAGGTGAATAATCCCTCGGAACTAACAACTAACAAAATCCAAATAAAAATTTGTGGTGGACTGCGGTTTTCCGTTGTGGGGAGCTACTATCCAACCCATCGGGACGGACTGCACCGGGATGTCTTTTCTTCCCGTGAACTCTGTTCCTGCCTCCACACCAGTAATTATGGATGCTACAATGGGCAGCTCCAACAACTCCTCCTCACTTCTCCTTGATCCGTCGAAAACGTCACCAACTCAGCCTCACGCCTCGTCACCAAGCGGAGCTGCAGATAATGAAGGAGATGGTGGATATGGAACTGTCAATGGGAAATCTGAGAAGCGATGTATTAGCAGCCCTCGAATCTCGAATGCTGCCTCCACAGCCAGCCCTGGCCGAACGCATAGCCGAGAGGGTTCTTCCGTTCGGTCTTCGGTGCCTGAAGACAACACTGCGGTAGAGTCTGATGCAGATCCGGATGGAGGTTCTGAAAATGGCACAGATATCGGCGAGAGCACTCCTCCGTCGAAAAAGAAGAAGGGCCAACGTTTCTTCTGTACAGATTTCCCCCCGTGTACACTAAGTTTCACGAGAAGCGAACACCTAGCCCGCCATATAAGGTCTGTTCTGAATAATCCCCATATATCTTACCATGACAGCTAATGCGGAACGATATAGGAAACATACCGGAGAACGTCCCTTTCAGTGCCATTGTTCACGGCGCTTCTCACGCCTTGACAATCTACGACAGCATGCCCAGACAGTCCATGTGAACGAAGATATACCTGGAGACTCCCTTGCTGCTACGGGAACACGGTTTCAGCGCCAAATCCGTACCGACCGTGTCAGACCGCCAGGTAGAAACCGTGCTGGTACAGTGGGTAGTCAGGGAGGACATAGTCGTGGCCATAGCAGGAATTTATCAGCTTCAAGTATTGCTTCGACAATGTCTACTTACAGCCAAGCTCAGGAGATTCGCCGTCGCCCACCACCTTTGATGATGGCTGGTGACGGCGCTGCCAGAGCGAGGTTGTCACTTGATACTATGCACTCCCCGCCAAAGACGCCTCCCGCTCAAATCCACGGGATTCCGTCTCAGTCACCAGGCAGCGCTTTGTTTACACCTGCTTCTGCTACGTATCCTCCAGTAGATGGAG
>NW_025544803.1:1050396-1147423 GCF_000150115.1 Histoplasma capsulatum G186AR
AGACGAGAGCCGACTCCCATGCAAAGTGATAGGCCTCTGACATCTTCTAATGCTGCTCCTACTTTCGTTCCGGGCTTCAGTACTCAGCTGCCAACTGCTCGACCCCCTCCTCCTGTTTCTGGACCTGGCCACCGACGGGGCCATGTCTCATTTGACATGTCTCTTCACCAAAATCTCACAAAACTTGACATTCGAGGCAACAAGGATGCTTCGCAGTGGAGCCAGCAGACAATCGGTGAGCTACGGAATATTGCATCACAACCGTTTGATTCCCTCCAGCAAAAAACCGTTGAACCAATAATAAATCGAACTCCAGATGCATCCAGGCCCCCTGAGCAGCCTGCCGCTGGTGCAAACTCTAATGGTCCTACAACGCCTTCCCAGGATAAAAGACGTGGATGGTACAACGGTCCTCTCCCAACATCCACACCCACTGGCCCACTTGCGAACCCATCTCCTGAAGATTCAAGCAGTAGCGAAGGGGTAGCAACGCCATCGGCATCTGCGCCTGAATACCATCCTGCCATAGTACCTAGTCATGGTGATATCGAAAGGCATCATTCACATATCCAGACTGAAACTCCGCATAATGTGAGTCCATAATTTTAATTTTCTTACTTTGTTGCGAAGCCTTTTGAAGCTTCCAAAATGTACTAATTTTGATTAGTGGCAGACCTGTGCTCCCCGAGAGCCCCAGTCTACTAACAATAATGCCTACCCTGTATACCCCAATCCAGAGCCACGACATGTGTTTTACTCAGGCAGCCCCAATCATCCCGCCGGTGGGATGGCCCGTTTAGAGGCTCTTGTGGCAGTTGCAACCAGCGAAGACAAGGGTACGAGCAAATTCATTTGAATTGAGCTCGTGACAGGGTATCTACCGATACAGAAGACGATATATGGACCTCTTCCGTGAAGCTTCCCTACATTTTTCCCATTCGGTACATTTTAACTCGTACACTCCTACAATTATCTGATGAAAACCGCAACACCGTCAGGGGATAAAATGCCGTTTACTTTTCCCTCCCTTTTCCTTCCTTTTTTTTTTATCGCCAGCAATAAACGGGACACGAAACGAAAATCTCCAATATCTGGGATACAGCCGCAGTATGGGAATATATATATCTTGCTCAGCACTCTACGAATCATTAACGACTTAACGACCTACCATATATACGAACGTGGAGGCATTCTCTTTATTTTTGCGTTTGGAAATATCTTTCCCTTCTTTCTTTTCAGGCTAACTCCGCTACAGCGTGACGAAACGAGTGCACAAACGGCCTTGACGGACATTTTCCTCTTCCATTATATGTTTTTGGTTGTTCTTTTCTCCCTTGTCTTTACAAGATATTAGCCACCGATCACGGCTATCGGTGCTGCTAGTATTTTTATATCTGAAAGTAACCAATTCTCTGATGCACCTTGTAACGCAAACGACTCTCGCTACTATTATGTGTTTTACGTTTCGCATTTTGTCCTTAATTTGACGTTCTTTTAAAGCCCTTGTGTTTTAAGCTGGCATGGCAACGGGATCGAAAGACGCCACTCTTCGTCTCAGGGTGACAATCCAATAATCCCCCCTATCCCGAACAGTCTTGACCATGGAAATTTGAATCTTTGGCCCCGGGTACGGAAGGATTCGATTTTGGATTTGGCCTATTATTACATCCAGACACCTTATACTATTCTTATTGACGTTTCTCCGTCTTGTCCCTTCGGCCCCCATCGCCATTCTACGCTTTTCTTTTCTACCATTTGTTGCCTTTTTTATGCCTTTCTTTCCTCCCTTTTTTTGTGAAAAAATGCTGTGCGATGACTCCATGAGCAAGTTATGATTATGCGTTAGGAAAATATGGTTTTGCATAACCCTTTGATGTCCTCTTTATGTGCTAATGCTTTTGATGTTCATGACTCTCACTTTCTCAGTGTTCACTCTTTCGATTTCTGCTCATTATAATTTGTTTCTTGTACTTTTGCAAAACAATCATCTTATAATCAACTGAGTGACTTTTTTTGGGACCTTTCTCTTCTTTTTCATCTCTTACTTTGTTTCTCTCTATCATGTACCTCTTGCCCTCCACACATCTCCTCTCATTTCTTTGTTGCTCTGCCTCGGTGTTATAATTTTTTCTCATTTCCCCGGTTTTAGTTTTCCGATTCTGTTTTATTCTTTCCTGGATTAATATCCTGGATTAATATTGGTATTGATTACTATTATTGTATTGTGTTATATTCTCAGTATGAACTTTCTATCATGTTCTTGACTTTTCATATGCTTTGGTTTACATAGGCTCCACGTTTTTCCTTAAGTCTTTTTTTCTTGTCATTTAAATCTTTACTTATTTTGGTGTAATGTTTTATGACATGTGGCTTTTATACATAACCTCTTATGTTGTTATTTCAAATATTGTATGTATGTAAGCATGTATCTATCTATCTAGTGTGTTATGGCAGAGTATTGCTTCCAATATTTTTCCCCCTAATATTCTGTCTTCTTTGTTCATTTCCATGTTTGGACTCTGTCTTTCTTTAATGGGATAATAATTACTCCGTAGTTATGTGTTGAATAATGTTTCACTCAAACCCCTGCACCTCATACCACACATTTATATATCACAGTATCAGCAACATTTATGGGACTTGATGTAAAGAAATCCAGTAATAAGAGGTGATATATGTGTTCATTGCTTTGTGTTTGACATGGAAGAAAGAGAGATAGATGTTTGATCGTCTTTGTTCAATGGACACGCACACTACACGACCACTCAAACTTTCGGTTTTCTCTCGCTTTCCTCCCCTTTCTCCTCCATTCTTCATTCTTGAACGCTTTGTTTTACTCAATCTTTATTGTTTCGTCCTTTGTGTGTTTGAATGACCTTCTTTTCTTGACGCACTCCTTATTTTTTTGTCTCTTCTAAGCGGGGCGCACGGTGCCGCGCCCCGCTTGTCGATGTTGGGATTTTTCTCCTAATCAAGCGGACGACCGATCGCATATACATCAATTTCCTCCCATATCCTCTCCCGTTGCTTAATTTTTCTGATAACATCACTTAGAACTCTTTGTTCTCTATTTCTATGGCTCATTCTCCGTCTTCGAATGAGGTGTTGGGGGCTGTGGCTGGTTGGTATGGACTGTATGTATATGGACAGTTCATGGATATAAATGTATAGTACAATGAGCTTTGTTGGCACAGGGAAAAGGGATTTAGAAAAGTGGAGAAAGAAGCTGAAGAAAGAATGTTAGAGGAGATACCTAGGTTGATTGATAGACAGATTGATTGATTGAGTTGCGTAGGGGCACGGGGACGAGTAATTGTCTCTTTGCTATCTTTCCTCTCTTATTTGTGCCTTTTTCTTCCTGTGGGGAGGGGATTTGCTTTGTTTCTCATCTGTCCCTGAATATGATTGTGAATGGAGGAGCTAGTTAGTTATATCTGCTCTTTTTGGTAGAGATCCTTTGAAATACGCCAATTTGGTTGGTTTACTACTGTAGCTGGTAAGTTCTTTCTCTCCTTTTTTTTTTTTTTCATTCTTTTCATTCTATTCTAATTTTTATTTGCAGAATGTTCAACTGTTTGGATTATTTCGCGTGAGTTATATTTATACCTCCTTCTGATTTTAACATATCCAGCTTCTGGCCAATCTTTGGGGTGCCATGCAACCTCTAAATAAATTGACTGGTGTGAACTAATTCTTTTTCTTATTATCCGCCTTTCTATCCCACACAGCCAGTCGCGTGAGAGAAAAACAAAGCAAACTCTGATCCCAAACGCCATAAGGCCACCTCGATATGTCACGGAGACGCCAGTCACAGCGGCTGGGAACACCCACCCCGGGACCACCAATGGTTCCTGGCATCAAAGTACCCGCCGATAGCAGCCATGGCGATGATGGCCAGACACCCTCCGAATATGCCAGGATTACGAGGTCTGCGAGCAAGCGTAGCGTGCAGCACCGTGAAGATGGGCTACCTGGCGAAGGAGCAAGGGGTCGGGCTTGGAGTGAGGAGGCATTGAATGAGCTTGTGGCGAAGAGTGAATGGGAGGAATATGACGATGTCAAGTCGCTGACGGGTGAGGAGAAGGAGTTGGGGAATAGGGCAATGATCAAGCTTGACGGTGGGTTGTCGATATGTCGTTTGCGGTCTACCCTCCAAGAAGGCGCCATTTCCCCCTGAGCCTCTTTTTTTTTTTGTTTTTTTTTTTTTTTGAGGCATAGTTAACAGAGTCGCTATAAATGGTGGTAGAGTTTGCGGATAGAGAATGGCCTAGAAACGCAAGCCCGATAACGGCGCACGGAACCTCGCCGGCTGATAGTAGTGTTCCACCGCGCGGCTCATCTAGACAGGTGCAAGAACCTCCTGTCGGACAGACGGGGCAATCCTCAGTGGGACGACATGATCCAAATCGCCAGGGCTCCGACCCATTGTCCAGAAGCCCTGGGAAGGCGCCAAATAACAGTCAACATGAAGATAGCAGCAGCAATAATATAAGATTTAACATAGAGGAACTGCATTTGAGTTTGCAGAATGGAAAACCTCGAATGAGAATAAGGACATGGGCGGGGAGGAAACCTTCTTTAAGAAGTCCCCGGCCTAAATTATCGACTGGGTTCTCCCCTTATCCTCTCCTGACTAGACCGGGGAGACGAAGAATAGGAGTCTCTTGAGTGAGAAGGGTGGAGGAAATAATTGCCATGATGACGACAATAATGGTGTGGCACCAGAGAGCCATGCACAGGTGTGGGCCTCAAGGGGCCTCAAAATAATTATTGCCAGCGTACCGGATACGAAAACGGCTCTTGGCAAGTAGCCTGGGGAGTATAAGGGCAAATAACTAGCAATGCCAAATCGTGGTAGTCCTTTTGAGGACTGTGATGGTTCGTATTTCTCATTTATTCACAGGGGAAGAAGATATTAAATCATAGGAACGGACGGAATTGGTTTGTGAGGGGAACAGGAGGATTTTGGCAACCTTGGGGCGAAACATGGAGTTTGTTTGTTTATCGCTCTTTGGTCTTGAATGGAGCTGGTTTTTTTAAAGTATATAATACTAGTTGAAGCCTCTTCTATGTTTCTGTGGGTAAAAGCATATTCTTAGATCGGGAATTTGCACACAGATAGGTTAACAAATCAAGGCTGGCGTGTAACTAAATCCACGTGAGCGGCGGCTCGGCCCGAAAAGCTTAATCAGTCAGCCCAACCTCGAACATCTTGAAATTTCTATATTATAGCTCTAAACTATGGAATAGGCTTTCTCAGAACTAGCGTTTTCATATTACACCCAACTATCGTCCTTCATCATAGACAAAATCTAATATTTAATGAATGATTTGAGGCGCACTGAGGGAGATCATGTTTCTGTTGAGCTGCAGGGGAAGTGCGGAACCTAAACTAGATGGTCATGTATACAACAGAGAAAATGGTATTAATGAAGTTGAATCAAAAATCACAACCAGCCGCAGTCTACTGCTGACCACACATGACAATAGGGAATCCAGTCTACACATCAATCAGTGCAGTTTGAGCCCGGCCCATACCGGAGCAAAACTGTATCAGGAAGGGAAATGGTATGGTCACCGGGTGAAGATTTAGAGCCGGTTCGGAGGCTCAGGGAAAGGAGCTAAGGGAGCTCCACATCGAGAGGAGAGAGGAGACAGAGAGAAGACATTCAATGAGTGGGAGAGGGTTGATATAGCGATCATGTTAAAACGCTAAGGAAATTGTTCATGATCAGGGCGATATGTCTGGATGGCTTGGAATCACACTATTCGCTAGCGGGTGCTTCTGCATGCATAATCAGTAGATATGATAAGTTTCGCTGTATGGTAAGGGAATCGGTTGAGTTTCTGACAATCTATTGCAGGAAAAATAGAGAAAGAGGTACTGTATCAAGAAGTGCATCCATTTTCATTCTCTAAGGCCCACAGAAATACCCGTCTCTTTCTCTTCACACTTTTTTTTCCCCTTACATGATAGAAATCAAGGATGGAAAATAATAATGAATTTTCACTTGTGGAAATCATAAATCCATGATTGTGTATGCAAAATCCGTCGAAATCACCAATATGGGGGCCTTAACCCACTCAATCCAGACAAAGAATTTTCCACCCCTGAGGCAACGGCACTGCCCTCCTCCTTTTTTCGCTGACCTCCAAGTTCAAGTTGGATCTGTCGGTGAATATGCACAAGCCAGTCGACGTAACTTTGAGCATCGTTGTTTCTATCTTCGAGAAGAAGTCTCGCAAACTCGTATTCGGAGCCATCTATCCCTTGCCGAGCAAGCTGTATCGTTACCGACTTGGAGCCGCGAATGGTGGAGAGATATTGAATAATATTCCGCACTTGGGCATTCAGGTGGGTTTCCAGCAAAGGAAGGGATGAAATGTTGGGATCAAGAGACTGTAGTGTTGTTTTACCAGGGCCAAAGAGGTCCTCCAGAAGATTTGGGGAAACTTGAGCATGAAGCCAAAGGAGACAAATCTGGCCATTATCCACGAGGTAAGCACCTCCTTCTTCGATGCGTGAGAAGGATGCTCGGAGTGCTGGAGGAACTTGGAGTTGGTCCTGCTCATTGGCGAAGCCGTCTTCTGGGCGTAAATTATGAATTGGAATAATATGAGGATATAGATAAAGAGCAAGTTCATTACAACCGAATGAACGAAGCATACGCGTGTCATGGACCCGACGATCGGAAGTCTCATGGCCAGCTGTTTTCACGTCAGAATGAAGCTCTTGTCATGTAACTAACTCAGCACCAGGTACGTGTTCCGATAATGGAAACGGTGGCAGTCGCTGAAACGCTGACACTTACCTTTGAAAGCACGACATTTTATCAAACTTAGTATATACATGGCAAACTCCTTCATATTCTCTGGCAAAACAAGCTGTCCGGGAGGATGTGACAGAGAGAAATTCTTTCGGTAGCCCGCAAGGATATCGATAGTCCTCTCAGTTAACCCGGCTCGGATATCTTTGTGTGACTTATCAGGCACTTTCGAGGCAGCTTTGTACCCGGTATTAGCGTTACTTCCTATCATATGACATATTCCAAACTAACCTTCTTTGGCCATTATATTGACCACAGCATCTTGGTCAATTGCTTTCATCGTCTCCATCCCGCCCTCATTGACGCCAGCAACGATGTTGATGCATCTTACTCGTCGCTGTCCGCTAGCAGTGGTGTACAGGAGCGCAGCTTGGAAATGAGCATCTAGCTTCGTATCAAGCTTTCCGTCATACGTGAAAACAACACCAAAGGCCTTGTCTGCATCTATACTGCCCAACTGCAGGTCTGAACCAAAAGTGTGCTGAACGTAGTTACCATGATACGATGAGACTTGAAGTCCATTGGAGCATCGGACTTTTAGCAAAGCTTGGTAACCCGTTTCCCTGTTTACAGCATGGGAAAGCTCATTTGACAGCTTCAGGACATCGCGAGGAGAATGGAAGTTGGGATATAGGAAGGTCTCTCCACCAGAAACTGCAGCCACGTGGCCTATTGCAAGAATGCTTAGCATATGACGTCCAAACCGGGGAGCGAGGTACGTACCGATCGTAGCTACGTCCATATAAGCACCGCCACATGAGGCTAAGAAAAAGTCAATTCCGACTCCACTCTCAGATAGTTTATTTGCAGTTCTTTTCCAACCAGGGTGATCGGTGGTGAGAAGCTTCTTTTCGGCATCAGTGCCCGATCCTTTGCCATCATCTCTCATAAATAGTCGGCCGGGTCCCCATGTTGGTAAGCTTGCTAGCGTGCAAATCATTTTACCACCAGTTTGCTCCAGTGCGGATAAGGCGGCATTTATGGCAGGTAATAGCGCTGGTTCTGGGTTTTTAATATGTGAAAATAATGTTGGTATTTGTGTTAATAGTGATGAGATGACATGCCTAAGGACAAATTAGTATAATATGAAAGGTAGAACATATGATGCGGTCATTAGTACTTGGATTCATAAGGATCAACAAACAGGCCTTCACTCAGAGGAAGGAAAGGATCGTTAAGATCGGTCATCACAATCATTTGAGCTTGTTCGAGGCGAGACTATAAACATTCGTAAGTAGATGAGATTTAAGACGAAGACACAAGTAAGCAAACATACGCAGAGGTTATAAAAGTGTACTTCTTTATCAAAAGTAATTATTCCAACTTTTGACCCTGCAGGGAGTTTTCCGGGTCGTGTATTTTGGTCTTGTGTTTCTTGGTCATCGCTACTACCTCCATACAGGGCTCCAATTATTCCCTCGCAAGAAGCCTCTAAAAATCCTCGAGTTACTGATTCTTGTGAAACGTCGATCAGAAATAGCCATCGTAGCCCTACAGGAACGTTTCCCCAATATTCTTTAGGTACCATATATTCAACTGTTCCCAGCATCAACTCGGGGCGTTGCATGCGATCTACCCGGACCCCTGACGGCTCCAGCGGCGAAAAATATTCAGGTGGTACCTCATTAGGAAAGGTACACATGTTGCATACGAATTTATTGCCGCCTGATCTGAACATCATGAAGGGGTTTATATATGCTCTGCACCTTCGACATCTGGGAGGGCCAGCGTCGCCGAAGTCTAGAACAGGGATGGGTTGTTCGCCAGAGTCTATGGGAGCAAGAGGTTGGAGAACCATACCGAGAGGAAGTGCGGTAGACGAGAGGAATTCGAGGGTAGAAGGGATATTATTAAGTGTAAGCCGAGCGAACTTTGGAGAGGAATTGCCTTGATCGTGTGCTACGAAAGGGACAGTTGCTGGAGGGGGTATGTGACGTTCCATCGTGGCATATACGTGGTTGAGATAATATTGTGCAGCAACATCGCGTGCAATTGGAACGCCTGGAACTTGTTCAGGGTCAACCTTCCCTTGGGTAGAAACCGAGCCATCTCCAGCAGAAGAAAATTTAGCGCTCCCGCCAAAGGGCTGTCCCGATTGTAAGGGCTGTTGTGAGCCTGGAGAAGCTGAGTGAGAATATGGAGAGCTCGGTGGAAGTTGTTGGTTCATTCCTGATTGAAGCTGAATCCCACTTTGTGCCATCCCATTGAATGTTTGTGAGGTAGGAGACGGCACACCAATATCGTGATAAGCATGTCTATCCTTTTTCTTGTGAGTACGGATGCTTCCGCCCATGGCTCCACTGATCCCTAAGCCGCCCATCTGAGATGATAATCCTCCCATTGTATCTCCTCCTTGAGTTTCCCCAGGCAATCCTGACGAATATCCGGCTGAGTCCATGGGGCCCATTGGGGACGGATTATCCCCATGTGGAGACTTATTGTGCTGGTAGCTCGGGTGCCCTTGAGCAATCGGAGGGTTGAACTGCGGCGGCGCACCCGCCGTCCTCATGTCTTCCTCACCCTGACCTAAAGAATGATATGTCGAGAAGTCGGCCATGTTTGTGCCAGGTGCGGGTTCGCCACAAATAAACGAGTGGGCCTTCTGACCTTCCTTCGCGAGTATCCGCAATCGCTCGCTGCTATATCATAGCCAGAAAAGCACGGTGGGCGAACGTGTAATTAATTACCCCCAGACTGCGACTGGAAACTGACCACATATCGAATGGCGCTGGGGAACCTTACTCTCCGGAGTTACGTTTGACCGAGATAGTCATGTGATATATACCTCATCAGCCTCTTTTCCCTGGAGATAATGGCATTGCTAGTGGAGTGTATGAAAGGAACAAAAACAATGGTTTTAGACTTCCTATTGCTATCCAGACTCTATCGTAAGGAAAGAACTTCAAACAGAAGCTATATACGGGGTGGAGGGGGGTTGTGTCCACTAGACAGAAATAGCACAAAGAGTGCAACAAAGATAGCCAACAGAGTTAAAATCTGCAATAACATAACAAGACGTATATAGGTATGCGCAGGATATGGAAAATAATATAAAACCGAGAATGAAACTGAAAACAACAACAAGAAGAAAAGCGACAAAAAACCAAAGAAAACCCTGATCAGTGAAACTAGATGATCACAGAGCTATTCGCGAAAATTATGCATAGGGGGGCTCACATAGAGAATCAAAAACACGCTGGGTAATTTTACAAAACTGGAGAGAATTGAAATCCTTTGATTTCAAAGGTGAAACTGGGTAACCTAACTCCGCGTTTCAATGTCCACTAGGCTGCGTAGACGCTTGAAAAAAAAAATAAGAACGAGTATTAAGCATAATAAAGTGGGTAGCGAAAAGGAATGGTAAAAGAGTTCATTGCAAGCTGAGGGAGCTGGCCAGCCAAACTGGATTTGCATTTGCCCTCCGGTGTTCATTCCAGCCAACTTCTGTGAGAGTTTTGCCTACCATCTCTTGCATGGCCGCAGCTTCTCCTTTCCCTTCTCCAATGAAATATTCTTCGCCCCTAGTAAATCTGGTCGTACCCCCGAAGACCTCTTGCTGGCATTCAATGAGTCCGCGGCCTCTTATAGCATCACCCTGTGGGCATATTTGTCTAATAAGATCTGCCACGGTCATATTGGTTGGAGCCTGGTATGTCACGAAATCGAAGATTCCGTCGTGGGAATCCCAAGGGTAGTGAGTTGTGCAGCGGAATAAGTGGATGGTTGTGTTATGTGGTGGGAATATATATCCATGCCCTCCAGGCAGAACAAGCGGTTGATCGGTTGTGCCCGGCATAATACCGCCGTGCGGGTTTTGGTAGTTGGGACCTGGAGGGGCAGGGGCCCCAGGGTTAAATGCAGGTTCCTGCATACCAAATTGCTGTGCATGTTGGGGTTGGAAAGCAAACATGTTGGCAGGGAAGGCTGCATGGTTATTAGGGAAGGCAATGGACTAATTGGAGAGGATGTGAGAGCCCATACCTGGAGGGAAAAATGCTGGTCCAAAAAATCCTTGGAGAGGGGCTTGTTCAACAGGCGCGTGTGAAGGCGGGCCTGGTACAAACATTGGAAATCCAGGAGCAGGAAATTGTGGCTGTGGCGCGTGTGCAAAAGTTCCCAAGTTCGGGGGCATTCCTCCATTGGGAGGTTCTCCATCCATGGTTAAATAGTGGATTTCAGCCATTGTAAAACGTGGATATATATGTGTGTGGATGTAAGGTTGACCAATAAGGCTATCTCAGAACGATCAGCGAAGATGGCTATTTATGTCAGTAAAGGGCATCGACGGTGGCAGTCCAAGAGCACTAGGGAACCAACCTATATTGATGTCAATGCATAGATGAAGCGTGCCTATGTGTTATATATATATGGATATAGAACCGACTCTTCTTGACCTCAAGGAGGAAGTAAGAAAAATGGGGCAGGCAAAAGGGAGCGTATGGATATTTATAGTCTGCATGAAAATCATGCCTGAGCTCTTGCAAACACACCCAGAACTTCACAACCAATGTAAAAGGTGATAATACAAATATTTGACCGGTGGGCAGCTTCACCCACACACGTATCAAAACATCGTGCAAAGACATCTTCTTTATCCTCACAAATTGACTTGTATCAAAAAGTGAAAATGGTAAAGCTTGACACAAGAAAGAAATCTCTTTGTGAGCAGTGCAAACCCCTGTTTGTTCTGTGAATGAGAAAGTCAATAACAACAAAACAGCAGATAATAAAACACTTTGTTAAATAAATTCAATGCCAAAGATCTTTAGATTTCGTGAGAATTTTATTTGGATATCAACCAAACACACGAGATCAGGAACAATGCAACAAGAAAATTTTAAAAAGTGGAATCCCCGGGAAACGTTGTTGGTGGAATGACAGGGGAAATGACAAATAAATTATCCGCCAGCAACAATTGCCAGACCTTCATAAATTTTCCTCTTCACTGCTAGAAAGCTCCCTTCATCGCGCTTCAAGGCTGAACGGTTCGACAGCGCAGATTGAGCGGCGCCTTCAATTTCAATTTTTCCTGTCCCAGACTTCCGGACGGCGACGAACCCATCAATCAAAAGAGTGCCTTCACCACGAAATTCCGCAGTGTGGCCTGAGGATTGCATAAGTTTGCGAAGATCAGCTAGCCTAAGGTCTCCAACGTGAAGCGGTCGAGTGACGGATCTTGTTGCCGCAGCCATATTGACCGGTAGAACATCTAGAAGAGGGAAAGAGTGTTTTCTAGGCACAAGCTGCTTTTGCTCAATCCCCTCAGAGCTAGAAGCATTCTCCGAGAACATCCTCTGTTTCTTTTGAGACATTCCCGGCCCATCTTCGTCAGCAACCATCGGTTCTGGTCCCCGTAATTCTCCCGTGAGAGCGACAACGCCTAAACTTCGAACGCTTTGCCACTTTAGCCGTTTAACCAACGTACTGCTTAGTTTGACCATCCACGCATTCGTGTCCACACTGGCGTCCACTGTTTCACCAATCACCGGTGTGAAGATGTCCACAACGGACTGACTGGATGACCCCAGCTCTAAACCAGCCTTCGCTGTTAATAGATTCCGACATTCAGCGGCAAGAGCCTCTGTTTCTTCCTTGAGACCCGCGGTCAAAATCAATTTCCTGGGTTGTATAAGTGGAATGAGCATCTCCAAGCTACGCTTGTCATGCAATCCAGAGAAATCTACGAAGGCAATTCGGGCATTCAGTTCCAATGTAGAATAAGTAAATGTAACCTTCGAGGGCCCCTCGATGTGCTGTTCTTCAACTTCTTCCTCAGACGCACTAGCATCTTCAGTGCCGTTGGCGCCGATTCCATCAGGAATAACCAAATTTCCGCTAGCATCATGTAAATCCCGAGAGCCAGGTGATATGTGCTGCCGTTTATTTGGAACGATTGCTGGTTGTTTTCCGTTAGCGCTAACATCACCCCATCTTCGCTTCTGACCGGGCATCGTTTGAATACGTCCATCCGGCCCACGTTTTGTTTGTATTTCGGCTTCTTCACGTTCCTCGGCTCTAAGGTACTCTTCTGGTCGTATAAACTCGCCGTATTCGTCTCCACGTTTTCTTGAAGCAACGTAAGGAAACATCCGTTCTCTGCCCTTTTTACCACGGACATCGTAATCATGAACATTTTTCCGTCGTAAGAGAATATTCACCCCCAGGTCGGCATCGCTTAAACCTAGCTTATTCTTATTGGAATGAGCGAGGGAAACTGAAAAGTTAAGCACTTTTCCTTGCTGTTCTGAATCTGAGTCCTCTGATGAGGACGAGCTGGACCCATCATCAAGTGCATCAGCCGTGGTTTCTAATCCAGAGTCTCCCCTTCCCTGAGCAGTATTCTGTAATTGCCTCCTTGTTGCAAGGTACTGCTGATACACGAGCAGATCATTGGCATCCAGAGGAGTCTTTTCAACATCAGTGACAGTGAGCAGCCTCCCACCACTGTGCACTTGCTCCAGAAGCTCCCCGTTAACAGTCGTTTCTGAAGAAACCCCATCCTTTCGCTCCTCATAAATTGTCCATATTTCATGAGCTAGAGAGGGTCTAAAACGAAAGTTATCCACCATCTGCTTATTAGGAGATACCGAGAATGATTCAGTCAAGATAACAAGATTCTCAGATCCTGAAGCTATTTTCTGCAGAACATGCTTGGAATATCCCCAATCTAGTGATGTGTCAGACGTTAAAATTACTTTAGGCGTATTTGATCCTAGTATCTTCTCTAGTTTGGCCTTGCGTTCCACAATTTTAAGGTGTTTGAATGTGAAGGGACCGAGGTTTTTGAATGAGCTATCGCCTCTTTTGTCTGTCATGGCTGCTGACGGAGTTCGTTGATTTGGGCCGTCCTGACGGCCTTTACCACCGGCAGCGACAGGATCGCCTCCATGGCCGGCTTCGAATTCACGGACAATTCCCTCGTCCATCCATTCAAGCATACTTCGAGCGAGCCGCATTGTCCCATAACCCTTTTTGCCAGCCAGGTAAAGTTCTCCGCTTTTCAATGGATCCTCTCCGTCCGCAGTCTCTGCTGATTCTCGCCACGCGTGTTCCAAAACATATGCCAACTCAAGGGCTCGAGCACTTGTATCGGTGGGTATAAGAACCGTCCCACCCTTGGAGAAGCAGTTCCGAATCATATCCATGAGTAGATCATCCCTTTTTTTCCTCCCACCTAAAAGGGAAAACTTATCCCCGCCCCTTGTGCTGCAGACAAACGCAGTCGGCTTCCTCAGCTGCTCAACTACTTCTGTCCCACTTGCGCCCGATCCTCCAAACCAGGCCGCACCAGCAATGACGTTCTCTCTTGCTTGGTTCCAATCGACCGCATAGATAATAGATTCCATACCATGTTGAATATGCCATATGGTACCTCCAACAGTATGACCAGCGTTATACGCTGTGAGGGTCAGGCCGTTGAGTGGGGGAGAAAACGGGGATGGTAAAGGTTGGTGCGGCTGAGAATATTTCAGGGGGTGGATTAGTGAGAAATAACGGGCAATCTCTTCGGTCGTGGGTGGAGGCAAAAGTATTCTAGGGGAGTCGTTATGGTCTATATTTGCAGTATCTGCTACATTTTCAGCTCTACTGGATATTGGCGACGATGGAGAGGAATCCGCCGATGTAGCTTTCGGCAAAAAGGTGGCAGCAAGGGGTGCGGAAGAATAAAGGTCTTGAAGAAGTGTGCGGCCTAGGGCAATGACTGGACTGGTTGCGTAAATGGGAATCTGATTAAATAAAGGAAAAGTTTTGCAGCAATGCGCAAATGCACCAATGTGAGAGGGCGTTGCGTGGGTTAACAAAACGAGCGACAACGTAGGGATTTGCCTAATCGTTCGCGCAAGTAGGACGCAGAGGTTAGCCCAAAGAGGTAGAATATAGACGAAGCCCCTCTTACGATAATTGCCTTTTGCTTGAGTGAGGCATCCAAGAAGAACATACCTTTCTAGTTCCGCAAGAGCGGATACATCAAAACTCTCATCCCACCCAACATCCACCAGTATCTTCACTCCACCATCGAGCTCTAGTATCGATTGGACGGCTCTCGAACCGGATGATTGCGCTCCAAGCAAAGGAGTAAAGGTAAACATGTTCTTCGTGAAGATCGGAGGCTGGAACCAATCTCCGTTAGATTTCGTAGCAGCGCAGCCGGATCTCTTGAGCGGGATGAACCTTTGGGGAAGGTCAATCGGGAAAGGGTCAAATTGGGGGAAGTGGAGGGTTAAGAGCCTCGCATGATTGTCATTTAAAGACAGCTTCTTGAATATACATTTGGCTAGGAGCTGAGCCAAACCGTACAGACGTTGGTGCTCGTTAGATGCGCCCCAAAATGAAGATAAGTTGTATCCTTTGATATTTTCCGCTCACTTGGTGAACAGAGCTGGACGCGGCTCTTTTCACGCGATGGGTTGTGTTTGCCTTGTTTGCATCTCTCACGAGTTATGTCAGCAACAAGCTTGCACAACTAACGAACGAGTTAACTATACTAAACTACTTTAGGAAACAATTATAGCTTTTGCCAGTTTCAACCTTCGTCCGGTGTGGCAACTGAAGATTCTGCGGTAATTCTTATTATAACCGTTCACTAACTCAATGGCGTGTTGGTATAACTCTACATAATATGCCATGTTCAATGCTCGCCGGCGAACCAGATTTAGCGTGGAAGGAGTGGTAGAAAACCGGCCCGTCCATCCGCGGTTGATTGAAGGCGCTAAGACCGTGGAGATAGGTCCATGGTGCTTAATGACGACCTGGCTGGCCCAGAACAGAGAAGATACAGTGCATTGCACATACGAAATAGCGAGGATCGACTGTGTCGAGCTGGGGCAAGGGGAATTATATCACAACGTGTCACAGCTCTTCTCATGGACTTCGTCAACGATGATGACGATATTTTCAAACGTCGAGCCTCTATCAGATTCGGGATCGTTGCGAAATTCTCTGAAGAGAACTCGTACTTACGGCATCCTGACACAGCAGAACGGAGAGACTTGCCGTTTCCGCCGAAGTCTGCCCAGCTCGGATTCAATTTTAATTCAAACGGGTTATTCTGCAGCATGAAATGGACCCACGAGGCATGTGCTGCTGACTGCATATATGCGCCGGCCCGTGCATACCAAGATACTCGAACAATGCTTGACGGAAACGGATCAATAAGCATAACCTTGTTTCAAAAGTAAAAGAGAATAAAAAGAAGTTAATGCCAATGTTGAATGAACTCTTCTCCTGCTTTCATGAATGTTTCTCTAGTTTCCAGCGATGTTTTCACCACATGGATTCAAGTTGTAAGCCAAATTCCTGTAGCATCGCGGATTCAATTAGCGCTGCTACTGGACAAGAGTGGGCATCGTCATTCAAATTCTTCATTGAAAAAACGGAGAAACATCCTTCCTGGCATTTCAAGATTGTTCCGTATCTGTTCATTTTGCGGCAACTTTTTAGTGCTGATATTTGCCAACCAACTGCATCGGCACAGACAAAGTGACTCGCATATGCATGACTCCATTTCAAAATACGAGTTTTAGGCCTTCTTTGAAGACCATTTAGGTATCGGTTCAAAGTCAAATGTCTGGTGTTCTCAACATTTCTGCATATGATAAAAATAAAAATAAAAAGAGAAGAAGAGAAAATACGAGGAGAAGAACAATCCATACTAGCAAGAAAATAAATCCAGTTATTCTCCTATCAACATCCATCAGCTGTGGGCCTTGTGATGAAAGTCAAGTCGCTCGACCCACCAGTTCATGCCAACTGAGAACAGTACCCAGTTTCGAGGAACCAGCTAGCTCTAAGCCATCAAGACACCTTCGTCGGTTTGTCAATAATGTCGACGGTTGAGGGAGAACGCATCTCTTTTGACCGCTATTTCAACGCCCTCTTCTTCCAGACCGCGGGGGCATTTGTTGATTTTGATGCTGACAGTTTCCGTCCCAGTCAACGTCAACCAAGACGCTCGCCAGATAGATATTTCGACAAAATAAGAGCAGGGGAGGAAAAACTCCTCAAGACAATCTGCAAAGATGTAGTCAAATGTTCATCTTCATCCCATAAGATGATGTAATTACTTCTTTCTCCGACATCGGTTCGTAGTACACTTAAGTGTGATAATCTTGAAACTTTAAATTCGAAGAAAAGGACGGAATATAAAATGCGTTCCTGGGATGCCGAGAATTTATTCAGTGCATGATAGCTAGGGGGAGCGAGTAATGATGTTGAAGTTGGGCTAGAGGAGAAAGGATAGAAAGTTGATTTCTTCCCCCCCCCAAAAGAAGCTGAATTTCCCTGAGCAGCATGTCGTGTGGCGGTTGCAAAGTCGTAAATATTCAGAATCCGAATAATCGTTCCTCAGAAAAACGATCAGTCTTCTTCTTCTTCTTCTTCATGAAGAGGAAAACGAAAAACTCGTGGACAGTGGAATGACGTCAGGTTTCGGCGGCCCGTCGAGGTGGGCTGTTGACTATACAGACGATACGGAGTTGTCACCTATGCTCATTGGTAGGGTTATCGGTGATTAATTCGCATCGAAACCAAACCTGACTGATTATTCCAATGCAGGAAGCCTATTGGCTTTTCCACGATGTGAAATATAAATTCAAGGTAATTTACTAGGGCGCGAACGAACTTTTGAAATACGCCTCCATACTTGGCTGACTATTATCCGTCAGTTAACCTAAAATTCTTTCTTTTCATGAATTGGTCACTTCTCGTTTTGGACTATTGGACTCTATCAAAGATGTTTATGTTATCGGCAGCTGGCTCCTGGAATCGTTTAATCCCCGAGAGCTGCGACAAATTTTGTGCTGTATAACCTGCCATCATCTCGTTGTGGTTGCTAGTATTCTTCTTGGCCCAGATGGCTCATCACTCGTGCGGTTGATGGCCGCGAGATGCTCAACAATTGTGATGCATCAGGAGGAGCATCGATTGGGCAGAATTTTGCTCTCCACAGCTTTCGCGAAAAGGCAGTAGCACGGAATGCAGGAGCAAGCCTCAATTTCATATCCAGGCGTTCGAGTCTCCATTTTCGAAATACCAGCGCCGAAGCCACACTTCCCAGTGGAGGTGGTACGGGACCAGGGTGAGCAAAATGCTGCGATCGCGCGAAATCCATGCGCCAGCAAGAACCCCTGTCAACACCAACATATATTCTCCAATCGCGAGCCAGACTGAATTGCTTTTTCATACAAAGGGAGATGCTGCCATGTCAAAGATTTCCAGGGATTGAAATCTGGCCAAATGCTTTGATGCCGAAGTCATCTCTACTATCCCCCCAAGCTACCCGAAATGGCCTGGAGCATTAGTTGTTTTTATTCCTGCAGCCATCTCTTGATTGACGAGAGAAGGACACTCTGAAGTTGAAAGGTGGTAAGTTGAGAGCCCGATAAAAGCCATCATCATCATCATGTCGCATCAGATACATCAATCACCTTTTCCCCGCGTTGTGTAATATTCATTTATTCATTCATATCTGTTTTTGGTCAACCCTTAACATCGCTTTGCGCAATCCATCGTCCAATATGTCTCTGATTTTAGATGAACAGCAATCGAGTGGATACACTGGACCAGGAAAGGGCCAGAAGCAGTTCTCCTCCAAAGGTGCTGTTGGAGGTAGTTCAACAATGGCTACTATACAAGACGACGATGAACGACTATTAGCACGGATAGGGTACAAACAGGTGTGTGTTGCAACACCTACTCGACTCTCATATGCGTCTAGTTAGAGCCTGAGTCTTCTGACCAATCCGCCCAGGAGCTGAGGAGGGAATTCTCAAAATGGTCTACAGTTTCATATGCGATTTCCATTCTCGGGGTCCTCGGTTCTGTCCCAGCGACATTTGGTCCACCTTTGGCTGCGGGCGGCCCTGCTACGGCTGTATGGTGCTGGTTTATAGGATCATTTATGGCAATGTGTATCGCCAGTTCTGTCGCTGAGCTTGTCTCAGCGTATCCCACAGCGGGCGGTATGTATTTTGTAACAAAGCATGTTGTGCCTCCCAATCAGGTTGCTATTTTTTCCTGGATCCAAGGTTGGTGCAACCTGCTGGGACAGACTGCTGGGGTATCTAGCGTTGCATACACCGTAAGCCAGATGCTGCTGGCATGCGCAAGCATGAACTCCTCCCTAGAAAACGGGGAATACTCATATTCTCCGTAGGTTTTCCCTTTTCCTCTAACTAACCGTCTGATTCATTTCGAATCGTCTCCCTACGTCGTGCTACATGTCTCGTAGCTATATTCCGTTTTATCAGAAGATTTCAATTGCATTTCACTAACCAGTCGCACAGGAGTGCTCTCCAAACTGTCCTTTTGTCCATTGGGTTATTATGCGTAATGGGGATCGTGTGTTCATTAAGCACCAAAAGCTTACACCGAATCGTATTGTGGTTCGCCCCAGTAAACAGTATGAACCCCGGACTCGGTTTTGGCGAAGATCTCTATCTTATTTGAAATTATAGTACTCGCGTCCATTGCTATCTGTGTTTCGCTCTTAGTCCTTACTCCCGAGAAACAATCCGCTAAATGGGTATTCACAAATGTGACAAATGGCTCTGGATGGAATTCTAAAGCGTTCTCTTTCCTGTTGGGCTTTATATCCGTGGCTTGGACAATGACCGATTATGATGGAACGACTCAGTCAGTGGCCTGCATCAGAGTACTATTAACTGATCAATTGCTAAGAGCCGTGACAATTCAGCATGTCGGAAGAAACCCATGACGCTGCCATACGCGGCCCAATTGCTATTCAATCAGCCATCCTTGTGTCTGGGATATTTGGATGGATGCTAACCGTGACGATGTGCTTCTGTTTATCCGACTTGGATAAAATATTAGATTCGCCCACAGGCCTACCGGCTGCCCAGATCTTTCTTAATGCTGGTGGCCGAACTGGTGGGACTATAATGTTCTCATTCAGCATTCTTGTTCAGTTTTTCACAGGTTGCTCGGCCATGCTTGCTGATACGCGAATGACCTATGCTTTCGCACGCGACGATGCGCTTCCTTTTTCAGAGTACGGAACTTCTTCTCCTTGATCTTTTGAAGGTTTTTTCACATGGGTGGAATCGCTGATTAACACTCAATAGGTTTTTTGCAAAAGTAAATCCATATACACTGACACCTGTCAACGCCGTATGGTTTGTGGTCTTCTTCAGTATTTGCCTCAATTGCATTGCCATTGGATCTACACAGACTGCTACAGCCATATTCAATATCACAGCACCTGCGCTTGATTTATCATATATTGCTGTCATCCTAGCGCACCAATTATATAAAAATAAAGTGCGATTTATCGAAGGGCCGTTCACACTTGGGAAGTGGGGGACACCCTTAAATATGATTTCTATTGCCTGGGTTCTCTTTATCAGTGTGGTTCTTTTCTTCCCGCCAACAAGGCCAATCACGGCAGAGAATATGTAAGGACAATCTTCGAAGATGACCCACGATATATCGTAATTCTAACAGTGGACAGGAATTATGCAATATGTGTGGCCGGATTCATAGCTCTCTTTTCACTCTCGTGGTGGTGGCTGTCTGCCAGACGGTATGTGGTTGCGACGATTCCCATTGGCTCATGTTATATCGTCTTGATTTGAAACGTCCGAATTTTGACCGTTTATTTCTATTATTTGCAGGAAATACACTGGACCGCGTACGAAGAATATGCTCCAATCAGTTGAAACGGATGATATTGACGGTCCCTACGGTACCACAACTGGTTTTGACGCCTGAAAATGGTCGGCATGTTCTAGAGCTCCGCAATTGGTGCGAACTGGAACGATCATATCTTCGGCATATAGTCGATTTTGTTGGGCGCTCTTAGTTATTTGTTTTTCTTCCCGGTAATCATAGATTTCTGATTGACATAGGCTGGCGTCCTGCTCTTTGAAATTATCATGTACTTTTCTACATTGCCCATGCGCAAGGGACAAAACCCTTAGCGGTCAATTTTAACTTGCAGGACCAATGCCGTGAGTCAATATGACATTTTTGAAAGTTTTCGGGACCTCTCCCTTTTTAAATTGCCAATTATCTCCCATTACCCATACGGTTATACGCTTAATTTATTCCTGTCAAATTTCGATGCCAACCTATAGTCAATCACAAGGATACACTTACATTACATTAACTGACTAGACTCACGACAAACGACGGGAAGTGGAACGAAAGGGGGTTGGGAGAATACAAACTCGAAATCGAAATCAAAATCACTACCTGGATGGCCGAAATCCGATTAATCTTCTGATACTGGCTTCTTTCCATACGTAGCAGTGCATCCTCTCATAGATATAAGGTTCGATCAGTCGTGAACTTAATTGCTCTTCACACCATCGACGAGGATTTCGATTTCTTTCCTGTCCCACGGAGTACCTACGTAAAGAGGAGCGGGCTTCTACGCTTATAAAGCGGCGTGAAGATAGAGCTGCTCGTACGGGCGAATTTCTTTGGGTTAATTGTTATCTTTTGGGTACGGGGAAAGGTGACATTTCAGGGAAGGTCAGTTGAATAGGCCCCCTTTCTTGATTCCATCCCAGTTCGGCATGGAAACTGATTTGGCCACAAATAACAAAATGTAGGGAAAAAACAGGGCTTGTTGGGAACGTAGCTCTCCTTGGTTTTTTTTTTCAATTCTGTCTATATTCTAATGACATAGCTTATACTCATCGTTTCTAATATCCATCACTAAATCCCGTCTAATTCATCTTTACTCACCAAGTCTCCTCCACATTCAACGGTTTGCCAAACTTGCTGCTTGTCTCGATCAAAGGAAATACTACCATTACAACATTTTGCGCCCCTTTCAATGTACCATCGCCCGAATAAAGTCCCACTTCGAAACTCAACATATAAAGGTGGCCTCCCGGTTGCAAATGATTGAATAATTTATCAGTTCCTGAAGTCCCGGATCGACCCAACCATACATACCACGAATGTTAATAAACAAAAAATTATTTACATGGCTTTGACAGTTAAACATACAATCACTCGCTTTCGATGTCATCGATTGCAAACTAACAGTTCGACGGAGTCCTGTGATATTCAATTCGCATACGTTGCCCTTCCAAAAGGCAAGCATGGCGTACCACGTCCGCTGAATTGTTCTTAGGCCACAACCTGCCAGATTTAAGCTAAGTCCATACGTATCATCCCGTTACCGAGGGCGAACTGCGATACTGCCAACCGATGAGTTTGGATTCGGGGTGCTAGCGACATCCGAAATGCTAGCTTTCGCTAGTATTTGATCACTATCATATTCTGTGCTGGCTGGCCGGTTTCGCACACCTTTTTCGGGGATCATTAGGTTTTGAAATTTGGCAATGCCTGCTAGAAATTCTCAGTGAAGACTTATTTATAGTTACTGCACTTGCGTGGATGGATTACGCACATTGTCGTATCATGAGGCAGTAGGTACTATATATACAAGGATGTATTAGTTGCTTGGCATATTGAATTTTGAGATGGATGCTTTAGTGTGGGGTAGACGCGACAGTCTTCATATGCAGAGCCCCTGTCGACAGCAGTATCCCCGGGGCTTCTGGCATCCTGAAAGAACTTACTCCAATTTAAATGAGGTGGGAAGCATTCGTCATCCTAGAATGGGAATTTAACCTGAACAGAGCGAGCTTCCAGAGGGAAAATAACCACGTCAATGACCCGAAGCCCGCCGGCTTTTCCCCCAGGGATCGTGACAACTTTCATCCCTTTATAACTGAAACTTACCATTTGAATAGCCAGGCGAGTGGTTGCAAGCTCAGCTGGCATGAGTTCATTAACTATTTCACCAATTGGGGTGATGTTTCATTCAGTCACCTCTGCCCGAATCCGCGGTGCAAGGTGGAAAATGCAAAGCCGATGCCTTCCAAGGTTGCTATTTCCAGCACAACGCGGAAAGACATCTAGTGGGATGTGCAGACGGACAAGTAGTACCGCATTCTAGAGGAAGGCTACGCAGTGCTAAGATTCCCGATACGTGCAACCCATCTGTGGCCTGAACTGAGGTAAGGGCATGATGACACGGTTAGAAGGCTGGAACGAAAAATGCTTGGGCTGAATAGCTAAATCAACAAGAAATCTATTTCGAAGATTCCCTATTGGCACCATCTCACGGTCATCGTTTGCTTTGTAAGATAACTCCTAGCTATCCTGTTTCAATTTTCGGAGGTTCCAACGCTGAAAATGTTAGACACGTCCCCACCCAACCACCGCTCAATTCTTCTTATTTAATGATGCTGATTACCATATAGACTCTTACCCCTTGCAGCCCTGGGCGGCCCGCACACAGCATAACAAACCAATATACCCACTCAGATGGCCAACGCTTTGGACCAATAAAAGGAGCCTCAAAAACAACCCAACAAGCCTTCAAGAAGTGCTATTTCAAACTACCCTTCACCCCAGGGCAGATACCGTCTTCAACAGACAGGGTGCGGATATATATCCCAGTCACATTGACCCTGCCTCATGACGCTCAAATCTATGATATCAGGCTTCTGAAGTATCCTTGTTGCGGTTGATAACTATCGGCATCGCAACAGCCGACATGGAGCCTGGGAGTTCTCGGTGTGATTCCCAACATTTGGAAGGCTCTACACAGAGACTAATAAGAAACCGACATTTGAATAGTGGACATTTAACTATCATCTGAGGGATCGAGGCATAAGAACATTACATTTAGCAACAGCATCGTCAACCCACCGCTGTGATTTGGCCGAAAACACCGGCAGAAAAAGTACGCTAACTGTCCGAAAGCACAGGAAGATGTATTAGTAATTTGTTAATAAACCACACAACTCCTTTTAGGGCGCTAAATTTTAGTGGGCACTTCTCAAATCGGCTCCGGACATGCAGTACAAAGGATGTGAGGTGCTCTATATGCCCAATCCATACCGAGACTTCGTTCACCCTATCTAGGTGACTTCATTTCTCTCTCGCGCGACTTGGTTCGGCATTGTTGGTACATAGTTACTACAAGCGGGGACACGCTCGATCATTCTTCCCAGTTTTTCTACCAATCTATCATGCGTTGACCATGATGAAAATTGCAGTCAATGCGCTTTGCCTAATGGCAAGGTGTGGCTAGGGAGGACATCCCGTATATCTATGGGGCAAAGATCCTTGGATCAAAGTTTTTGTTTAACTTCGGACCAGCCCGTGCACAGCGATAAGCTACACTCTACCAATCTGGTTGCGGCCGTTCCTGGCATTTCTATGGTTCACTGTTCGCATTCCACTGGAAATTTGTCCTATGGTTCCGTCTAAACCCTCTAGGGACCAGTTACCCTTGGAATGAATCCTGGAAATAGCTAGGCACCGTACCCTCCGTTTACTGTCGGTTAAAAAGGTTATTTAGATCTTCCGACGGAAAATGGCTTTGGTGGGTTTGAACGCGCTCTTTTGTGGAGTCCTTCCCTGGAACCCGAAGGGTTCATGTTACCATAATTGAGGGAGGGGACTTGCTTATAAGTACCTCAAAGATCCCGCATCGAATTCCTGGATGCTTAAACTAATGCCTATCCTTATTCCTACAATCATTTATTAAGCTATCAGAGTTTACTTTCTTTATCCTTATATAACGATAGTCCGACCCGAGTCCATCCGTTCTCAAGGCTTTACTTCGTCATGTACATCAAATCTGTTATCACTGCGGTCACCGCATTCGCTACTCTTATTCCAAGCATCTTGGCAGGGAAAGCCGTTGTTGGCAACCACTGCAAGGGCCCGGTTTATCTGTGGTCAGTCGGCGGAGGAGGTTCAACGCCGATGAAGACGATCAGGCCCAATAGCACTTACGATGAGAATTTTCGTAACCCTCCATGGGGTGGTGTTTCCTTGAAAATCTCCAACGACCCTACCCAACAGAACATCACCCAGTTCGAGTACACCCTCGTCAATACCACGGTGTGGTACGATGTGTCAAATATTAACGGCGATCCGTTCCGGAAAAAGGGCTACAAGCTCACCACCAACAGCAGCTGCCCAGAAGTCCATTGCCCCCCAAGCAACGCACCCTGTAATCAAGTCTACAACCATCCAGATGACAATTGGGCGACTCATGCATGCAGTTCCACTGCCGTTCTCGTTTTAACCCTCTGCGCTTATTAAGTGCAACGGCGCCATCTTGCGCGAATCCAGTTTCTAGAATGAGACCCTCGAAAGCGCTGTAACGCCTGCGGCTGTTTCTATTTACATTCCTTTGGATATGATCTATGGTGCAATATTCCCCTTCGTTTGGCAAATGGGTCCTTATTACTCACTTCTATATGTATATATTCCCATATTATACATATTCTACTTGCATCGCTAGTACGATGCATGTTGTCATGCTTCACAATTGATTTGTGTGATATCCCATTTTGGACCTACCTATCTATATGCCTTGTTCAAATTTTTTTTTCCCCCCTTAATGGGGATGTTGAAGGGTATAAAATTCATTGGACTTCTTAGTGCAATTCATGTTGCCCGCGTGACGATATATTTTACTTATGTTATATCAATCTGGTGCGTTAGATACGCACCATGGCAATTAAATCGACGTGCTCTCTGAAGGATTGATACGAAAATAAACCATTTTTCACTTTTAAAACATACGGGGTTAGAGGTCCCCTTGTTTCACATCATTATATCATATCGTGAGCAATTGCACTAGCCTTATGTGATCCCCGCAACACACTTAGTTGTTCCTCAGTAGGCATCACCCCATTGCACTGTGCCCAGAGTCGTGCTGGTATTCTAAGAGGCTTTGAAGAACGGGGCCCCCCCCTGCTTGCGATTTTTTGGGAACCATCATTAATTTCCATCAACTCTGGCCGCCATAACAAACCAATAATTAGAGTTCAGGCTGGCCTCATGCCTAAAGTTTGGATCGGAAAAAGTCAAAACAAAACCCCCAAATTTCCGGTGCCCTGTTTCAAAGCCCAGACGCACGAAGTGTGGGTCAGGCGAAAAAGTTTCAAAAACTCAACGGCAGAAGGGGGGGGGGGTTCCCGTCGCTCAATCAAACCCCTGAACCCCTGGCGAGCCAAGAAATCATGGATGGACCTCGCATTGCTCATCCACCGACGCCCAGGCAGAAAGAAGAGGTGCACCTCGTAGGGGCTGATTATGGGTCGGTGGAAACGAGAATTGGGGTTTGTATGTTCCAGAAAATTATGGGTAGCTAGATTGTTCCGACCAGCCCTGCGTAGTTCATTCATTTTGTGGCTGGAAAAATTTCTACGGTAAGGCGTGGTCAGCCACATGTTGATCGCGTCCAATGCACGTCCCTTTAGCAACATCGCTACAAGGCAAAAAAGTATCTTACAAAGGATACCTGAAAAGCGGGAATATCAAAGCACTGCGTATATTTGATAACAGAGATCACGTCAAAAAAATACCTTTTACCTTTTTGTTTATTTTTTTATTTTTTACTTTTTTTTGAATTTTTTGCGAAAACCCGTCGTGGAATCGGCGCTAACCTTTAGCGGGAAAACATAGTTTATATTTTCAAATGTCCTGCCTATCTTGGATGTAGCGGATAGTCCCACACCCCTTCTAGTTTTTTTTTTTTTTTTTTTTATTTTTTTCACGGGTACTCAAGCTTATACAGAAGATGTGATAATAGCAACTCAGGGACATTGCGCTGAGGTACAGTAGATTGGGCGGGAAGGACAATTAATTATTACCCTCAGATTCCTTTGCCCGATCACTGACCCAACTTCCAGCTGCTGGATAGACCTCCAAACTTTGTCCAGCCCATTCCGACTTTTCGAAACAGCCAGACAGATTAACAAGCATTGGTCAGACTAAATTCATTCGATGCGGTGGTTAAATTACTTCAACCAAAGGCTGTATTCTCGCCGAAGGCTACTTTCCCTCGAATGCGTTCGGCGTTGGGTAGCTGGACAGCAACGAGGTTTGCTGCAGCGGGGAGCCGTCACGGCCAATATCTCTCGAACTCTCGCACCATTCCAGGAAGGAAATAAACAAAAGCACTTTCTGGTTGGCTATTCTTCAGAAATTGAAAAACTCAATCATCGGACAATTTATCTCTCGCACATAAAAGTGAATTCGAGAGTTAAAAAGCCCTAATTCAATTAGGGTCTAATCTGTACTTTTTTATTTTTTTGTTTGGTGGGGGGCAGGTGGGTCGGGAGAATGTCAGATAGCCACCCTCTAAATCGATTCAGGAGTCCAGACCAATCCTTCTCACCCGCCCCTATGCAGGGCAACAATATCTATAATCCAAATCGGTGTAAAAAAGCACTCCCTTTTTAAGTTTTTCTCGTGGGATTGTAGTGCACTTTGCAAATTCCCACACCGCATGTTTAAGCGCCCTTGATCAACACTAAAAACATGTCATAAATGCATGACACCGTCGTGCAGTTTATCGCATGCATGTCATATGCAAGACATGGCGGGATGACGAAATGAAGTGAGCAATCCTTGGCATCTAGGCTCATAGCAAGCTATCCTTCCACAGCCGCCTTGCGATTCGAGCCTATTAAATTTCTCTGAGGCATTTTCCTTTTGCCAACCCATGCTATTTCTCCATTTATTTGATGGTTAACCCTGTTCTCGGTAATTGTCCAGCATTATTAAAGGGCTGGGGAAGGTTTTGTTTTCCCACGGGTCGAGGGCCCGCAACCAGCCACGGCCCCACCGCACACTGTTCTTGACTCCCGCACAACGTGGAATGGAAATCGGCCATATGGCGATGACTAAGCATCGTGTGCTAAGCTGCCGAGGTGGGTCTCTCGCCGAGCAACTAGTGCACGGCGTGCCATTCATCCAATGCTCGAGACTCAAGAGAGTTTATCTCAGCGGGGTTTGGGGAGGGAAACGTGCTGAGGCTCGCCGTTAGCGCGCGCGTATAATTTCTTTCGACCGTGGAAGTCGCACCGCACCTGGGCAAGTCCGACCAAGCCCTTTACGGTCATTCACTCGCGTTTCTAGGATGCTCTGATTGGCTAGATCCCCGGGGCCAGTAGTTCGAGTGTCACGTGATTTAAAATATTATCACGTGGTTTATGGGCGGCTTCGTCCAATCAGATCATCGGGCATACCAGGCCAAACGGATATTCCATAATCACTTGCAATTCTCAATTATGTTCACGAATGAATGGAGATAATCTCTCATCCCACCACAACTCCTGTAGCTTCCTAGCCTTTCAGTCTCCCCCTCACTGCCTTAGAAACAACACTTTAACCCTCTCCCAAAACCCATAGGATCTGGCTACCTTCAGCAACCCGTAAGCAACCACCCGGTAAACGATCGTGCATATGCCCAACGCCATCAAATTCATCTCAGGGTTCTTGTCCAAATTATATAGCTTCAGCGCCTGTTCACCTGTCTCTATAGGGCAGTTGCCACTAGGCATGCGCTGGGAATCACCACAGGTGAAATGGTGATTGGCCATCGAATAACTGGCCAGGTTCGCAACCGCGTATTTGATGGGGGATAGGTGGTTAAGCGCTTGGATAACGGCGGGGATGTTGAGGCTCATAACGCCGCCGAGAATGTTGGCGATGGACAGAAGGATCGACGTAATGTTGACGGAGAAACCAGCGTGAGAGAACAACGTGCAGAACATGATTCCTAGCGATTCGCCGCAATTGACAATGCAGAAGCAATTGAAGGCTGCGATGAGAAACATCTCCACCGTCCGCTGCATACCAACAGCAAATGCCATTAAGGCGCCAAACACTAGTGAGGAAGCAATTTCGAAGGGGACTTCGAGAATCGTGTACTGTATAATGAATGCCTCGATGGAGTAACAGTTATCTTCTTGTTCGCGGTAAAAGACATCTCTTTCGTTAGGGTATATAGCGATATTTTGTAACATCCCTGCTTATAGTTAACTGACTGTCTCTCTCTCTCTCTCTCTCTCTGTGGAAAAAAAGAAAAGAAAAGAAAAGAAACCACCGGTTTAAGCAGGGCCCGCGGATTTCACTTACCAACAAAGTACAAAGCAGCGAACTGCTGAAGGATACCCATCCTCGACTGAACGGCCTCATAGTCATTTCGCAGAGGAGCAAAAAATAACGATATGATAATTGACATTCCAACTACTTGCATCGTCCGTGCAGCGATAAGTGGGGGTTGTCTCCGTAGATTAATCAGGGATCGACGTAGGACCAAAGGGAAAATGACATGAAAGGAGTTGATTTGTCTCTTAAGACTTCCAAGTTGTTCAGGAGTGGCAATCGTCGATGTTTGACGAGTTAATTCCGCTGGCATTTCTGCCCAATTTGAGATCAGACACTGCACTCTTGAACGGGTCGCAGTTTCTCGCGCTATCTCCTGGAGGTCCACTGTGATTAAATCCAGAACAAAATCGGCCGGGTTTGTAGTTTTGGAGCATGGATACCCAAGCTGCCCAAAATAGGATAGCATCTCAGTCCCCTTTCCTGCGTAGACGGGGTGGCCACCCCTAGACAGGAGCAAAATGTTGTGGAAGTAACGGAAAATATCTGATCTGGATTGGTGTATCGTAAGAATAAGAGTCCTCCCCTCGGCTGCCAGACCTTGCAAAACCTCGATAATAGAGGTGGCCGTGAAAGCATCTAGACCAGATGTCGGTTCGTCCAGGAGCAAAATCTTCGGGTCCGTTAAGATCTGTATCGCAATGGTAACTCTCCGTTTCTCCCCGCCGCTAATACCCTTGATAAGGTCGCTGCCAATTAAACTGTTTGCGCAGTCCTTTAGGCCCATTTTCAGAAGAATTTCTTCCGCACGCCGGTTTTTTTCTTCCTTTGACATCCACGAAGGTAGGCGCAAGCCAGCAGCAAATTGGAGGCTCTCCCGTACTGTTAAAGACGGCATCAGAGCATCATCGTCTTGAGTCACAAACGAAGTGACCGACCTGATTACGTTTTCAGAAGGCGCCGCGCCATTATAAAACATCTCACCGCCAATACGGTATCGAATTCCAAAAGAGCCTTTTAGTCTCCCAGCAAGCGAACAAAGCAGCGAAGTTTTCCCACTTCCAGATGGCCCCATGATGATGTTGAGTTGTCCGGGGTGGAATTCAGTTGATATTGGTTTCAATATGCTTAATCGGGAAGACGCGAACCCTCGCCTCCCCAGAGATCTATTCTGGATCTCTAATTCATATTTGTTTAGGCGAATAGAGACTTTTCGGGCGCCTTCCGGGGGGCGAGGAACCAATTTCTCCTTTCCAGCGGAGAGATCTCCATCCTTATTTATCGCCTGGACCACGTCCATATCAGCTTTTCTGAACTGAAGGATCAACCCTGCAGCAATGTAGAAAAACATTAGGAAGGAAAATAATATCAGGGTTGGGCGCCAGAGCCAATTTGGTGGTAATCCAAGGCTCTCAATGATATATCTTCCCGTATATTCCTTGCAACGGGGATCGGTAGGATCATCTGAATATGGACAGTCATAAAATTGGCCCCAGGCTGGGCCATGAGATCCGATAAATTCGTTGGTGCATAAAGCTCCAAAAGTGTAGAACGAATATGTGATCCATTTCAGCCATCTCACATAAACGGGGATCTGATTTGACTGTACGAAATAGCCGCAGGCTATAGACTGGAGCGTGAATGACAGGTTCACTACCAGACTAGCGCCAGGAAAATGCCTCGAGATTCCTATACATATAGTGGCAAATGTGACGGCAGTATATTGGGTAAGGATATTGAGTGCTAGAAACATGAAAAACTCAGCAGGTTGAAGACGATATCCAACCATAAAATAAAATATTACCGAGAACAACATGGGCACTGGTAGATCCTCAAGGAAGAACCGTGCTGCACGCCGGCTTAATAAAAACGACGGAACACCTACCACACCTTCAATTCGCTCTCGATCGAAAACTTGGATGTCGGTGGTGAGCCGAAAAGTCTCATATAACAGAATCAAATAGCCGTTTAAACTACTGGCAATATAAAGGCTGCCTTGTCGGGACCGTATTCCTGCCAGACTCAGATCCAATCGAAGGAAAATCCAGCCGGTGATGACAGACATACCAATGGCTTCGAAGAAACTCCCGGCAACTCCCATGGGGTCTCTTATCGTTACTTTAAAGGTCCGTGCCGTCAGCACTCGAAACCGTCGACGAAAATCAACATTCTTTGATGGCAGGATGTTGAACACACGTCGATCAACGGGAACCTGCAGATCAGATTTATCATCGACCGCCACTGTAATAGCCTTTTCCTTCCAAGCATCTTTTAATGCTTCAATGCGAACAGATGATGTTAGTTCTGCTTCTTCCGATCGATTGTCATACGCTGCCAAATCGATTAGAAACTCTGCTGGGTTGACAAAAGCAGGAAGATGATGGCCAAATTCCGCAAAATGAAGAATGGCGGCGTCTGCGGCTCCACTATAAAGGACTGAACCCCGTGATAACAGCAGCACACGGTCAAAGAGACCCCATATCTCAGATCGAGGAGCGTGGATGGATATTATAACTGTCCTTCCATCCTGAGTGAGTCCTTTTAGTGTCCTGATGATCTGAAAGGCGCTTGTAGCATCCAGCCCTAACCATCACTTAATAATTAGGAAACGCATTTGCCATATCCTTGCAAGGAACTATTGGGATACCAGTTTGGTAAGATGTCCAAACGGTCCTCCATTTGGTTACTACAAATGAATAAGGAGGTTGTTAATCAAAACATACCCGTTGTCGGCTCATCACAGAAGAGGACAGAAGGATTCGCAAGCATTTGAACACCGATGCTTGTGCGCCTCTTCTCTCCTCCACTACATCCCTTATGAGCAGAATTTCCAACCCGGGTATCTGCACATTCTTTCAGGCCCAGTTCCAGAATGACTTGTTCGACAACACTTCGTCGTTCCTCTAGGGTAGTCGGGGGGGGAAGCCTCAAATCGGCTGAGTATTGGAGAGTCTCCCGCACAGTCAGGGTCGGTATAAGTATGTCTTGTTGCATGACATACGCGCTGCGAATGGAGTTTATATCCGCACTACCATTGAAAGTCGTCGAGCCAGACGTCTTGACACGACTTGCATTCAAGCGACCAGATATGGCATTTAACAGACTGGTTTTCCCCGAGCCACTGCCGCCGATTATCGCCGTCAAACTACCTGCGGCATATCTGCGGAGACGCCGTGAAGAACGGACCTGATAGGGCTGTCCGTCGTGCATCGGATGCGGTTCCAGAGAGATCGTGGGGAACTTTGAAATATCGGCGGGGTTGTATCAATGCGGACGACCAGATCCCGGACTTCTACATCGACAGGCTGAACCGCACGAAGGGATAAATGGGCTAGATTAGCCTCCAGGTCGTTCGCTGATAATCCACCCCGACCACCCACTATACCAATCAACTTCTCTGGACCAACCGCCATGTCCAAACGGCCACAACGACAATCTGCTCTCTTCGGCGATGGAATAACACCCTGCTAATGATCTAAAAATAGATCGTTGAGAGAACTGTTGTTCACTGACTATTCTTAGGGCAAAATCCCCCTGCCTGAAAAAAAAACTGTGAACATCGCCGGCAGAGGAATCGACGGACGGTCGCCGGTTCTTATGTTCATTTACTCTTCAACCCATGTCCGATATAGCCTCCGCTAAGCATTACCCTTGGCCGAGGCTACAATTCAACAGCAAGCTCATACGGAGGTGGATACTTTTCGACGGAGAGCTGCCACTCGGGGAGAAAGAAAAAAGAATGGCGCCAAAATGGGTTCGTTGCAGTCGTGACGTCCAGTACTAGGAGAGGGACAGCCGCTAAAACCTCGCTTAGAGGTTAGCTGCCCGCTTGCCATCCCCGCGTCGGCCATCTTTGAAATCAGGCAGGGATCATTAAGAGCAGCCAAAATCAGAAATAGCTCCAGGAGATATTGGTGGAAGTCATCAGTATGGTCGGGGCATTGCTCTTTCATCCCAGCCGCAACTCCAACTTTCACAATTTCAAAGGAAAAAGACGTGAGATGGGTGAACCGAGACAATAACATTAAAAAAGCCTGGGCATTCCTACCAGCCAACAGAGTGCCTCTTTAACAGATTCATTCAACCTCGTTTCCGCATTTGTATTCTTAATCTCGTTGAACATCCATGGATAAGGAGGCGCTTAAATAGGCTCCAGGTAGAACAGCTTCCAGGCTTGCTCATTGACATAAAAAACCAGGCATTATACCAACAGCCTCAGAAAGAGCTCAATATTGAAGAAAACCTCTCAGCGACGATCCGATCTACGACCGTCAAGAAACAAAAGTCATTCTTGCAAGGCCCCAAAGTCACTGCACACCATATCCACCAGCTGCTTCGTGGATCCAAGGGGAGAAATCTAAAATCTGCATTGAAAATTGAATTGGAATTCGATGTCCAGGGATTTTATTTCGGTTTTCCCTTAAGCTCTCTGGGAAGGAAACTCTGACACGAAAATATCAGCCATGGCGACGATGATATATACAAAAACTGATCAATTCAGTTCTGATCTCAATTTGCCTCTTTGCCTTTCTCAACACAAACGGAGAAATATAAAGATGAACTGCTCAAATATGAAACAGAAGCTAACCCGCTGCTGGCCTACACCCTGAGGTTTTTGGATTATTATAGAAAAGGTTCCCTTTTTCCAAAATGCCGTTAGTACACCGGTTTTTTGCCAAAGGCTACAGGAGGCATCACAACAAGAAAGGGGGCTAACTGGGTAGACGCACGATCCAAACAGGAGAACAAAAATGTGGATAGGGAATCCGCAACAAAGGGTGCGAAAATAGGGGAGTATCTGAAAAGGGAAAGATACAAATACACGAGGAGAAAACGTGAGAACCGTGACACCCCGAAATCAATCGTCACCATGATTGCCTTGCTGAAAATCCACGGTTGCAAAAATAAACACGACAAACGCTAGAAATCACGGTAGATGGCTGAAACGAGAAAGCACTCAGGAGAAACGGGTAAAGAAATCTTGCGATAAGGCGTTACCATCATGGCCAGCAATTAGAATTTGTCCCCTGACTCCGTGCTTTCAATAGCTTAAAACGAACGCCACCGCGTCCAAACATCCATGCAAAGTTAGATAAGAGTCAAGTCGAAACGAAACGAGATGAGGAAGGAAATGTTTTGTTAAAAAATGAAAAGAAAAGAAAAGATGGAAAGAAAATGAAAAATGAAAACGTTACGCAAAAGTTGCAGCATGGATATTAATAAGAAGAGAAGAGCCCATGCATCAAAAAATGATATCCCAGGTATCTTCCTACGATATGGCTTTACCACGTGTAAGCAACCGAAGGAAGGATATCAGGGAATCATCAAGTAATCAAGAAATCCATATCCATATCCTCAATGATCTTCTCCCAATCCCAGCTTTCCTCAATACTATGGTCCATGACTCTCCAAACTTTCTCAACAACACGAAAGGCCGGTTCTATATTCCGCAAGCTTGAATAGGCTTGAAGGCTATCAAAACCTCTCTTTATGCGCTCGCGTTGTTTAGTCTCGAAGGCTGAACAGCCAAGCAGAAACAGCGGCATTAACATGATAGAATTGGCACCAGCGTCAATGGGAAGTTGGTCAAGAAACAGAAGACCATCATCCACGACTTGAGCTATTTTCTCACTTGGGCGCGAGGGGCATATGGTTCGATAGAGGTAAACCCATGTCGACTGCCTGTACAACTGCGCCGCAAACCAGTTCGGATTATCTGGAGGGTATATTGGCTCCCATGCTCGTATCAACGAGTCAATCGACACAGCTTCGCTCAGTGTCTGGTAGTCGATCGAGGGTTCTACACCTTGCATAATCCGCTGTCGAATTCTATCACGGAGAACTGTGATTTCTGATATATAATGGAACAAGCCATCAAAGATGCCCAAGAGTGCGCCAGCCTGAGCATGCGGGACAAAGTCTGGTAGGCGAAGGTCACCCGTAAGGCAAATGGGTCGGCGGTCCAGAGTAGTTAAGGAGTTTGAAATGTCATGGTATTGGAAAAACTCAATAATGAATTGTTTGAATTTTTCATTTTTTGGCGGGTGAGTCCGGAGGAAATACCGGGTGGCATCCATATGGGATCTATACTCCCCCCTGGTTTCTCCCTCACATATCGTTTTCAAGCACAGTGCGAGAGTAGCCGCAATCATAGGATCATCTACAGGAAGTTCTGGTTCATCGGCTGATTCCGCTTGCGACGCTATTATTACCCTTAAATTTGTGATTGCCTGGTCAAAGTGATAGTGTTTACGCTCTTTAAATTGCGGGTCTGGATCTCTCGTGGAAAGATGTGATCCGGAGAGGCACATTAACGAATGCATAAGACCCCGGTGCTGAGTGGCCATTGGTAACAAAATCTCCTTGAACGGATTAGAGTCGTCGTTAATAAGAGTAAGAACTCTACTAAAGTCGAAAACAAAGTGGTCAAGAAATTTTCGATCAATATCCGTTTCTATCCCATCTATCAAGATCGGAAGACCACGCGGGATGGCTGCAAGATAGTTCCTTCGAACTGCTATGGAAAGGATAAGTCAGCAAGCGGAAATTCTAAAGATGTCCTGATTTCTGGATGTATAAAATAAGGTGTGTACCCTCTTCCATTTTCTGCTTTCCACTTTTCCATATCTCTTTCATTGGGTAACCCTCACAGACAACCGCGTTCTTTTGACAATTCAAACAAGACGGCTTCGTCTCGTCGCATTTTTTCTTTCTTCGTCTGCAAGTAATACAGCCAGTTTTGGATCTTCCTTTGGCGACTTTTGCTAGACCGGGTGTTGGTAATGGGTGTTTCCGCGGTCTACCTCGTTTCCTCGGACCCTCAATGACATTTCGCACTGTAGTCTCCGCAGAGCACGTTTGCAAATCCGAGTCCTTGTCTTGTTGCTTGATTCCTTCTAGCGATACGGCTGCCTCATCCTCTATTTCTTCCACTTTTGGTGTCACCTCGTCCGCCGTCATATCTGTATCAGGAGAGGATACGACAGCAAAACTGTATGCCTGGGAAGAATGCGAGGAAGTTGGGGATAGTTCCAGACTATTATTTTGAAGCGGCGACTCCGAACTGAAGTTCAGCGCATCGACGGTTCCGGTTGGAGTGCGGTTGGGTCGCGTATCGAATGGCCAAGTACGAGCGTACTGATTCGAATCATCCTCACCAGGCGAAATTATCACTGAAGAAAGGACCTCGCTGGTAGAGGTCACTGGAGACCGCAGCAGGGCCGAAGATGAGGAGGAGATTAAGAGAGCGGTTGCCAACTGCTGGTTGCGGCAATCGGCGATTGAGGTGCTCGCCCTGGGAGTTGTATGGTTCCATGAGCGCTCGGTGTATCCATGGTCCGGCGCGAGATGGAGGGATGAAAGGGCAGGTTTCCTTTGCATAAACAACATGGGGGTTTCCAGCAGGAGGGGCAACTGAGGTGCCCAGCGAGCGTTGGCGCAGGAAGAGAACGAACAAGGGGAAGGAAAAACGAAAAATAGCGGACAAGTTTATGAAGTGGAAGTGCCAGAGGCAGGAGGACAGCTATTCCTGTTCTTATGATTAAATATTATTGTCTCGCCATGATAGCTGACCAAATGAACACGAGCAATGGTCTGTGGATGGCATGCAGTCACTCAATCAAAATCGCCCGCTCATTTTCGCCGGCCTCCTTCTGCCGCCAGGGTAGCGAGGTTGCCTTTTGGCTTGCGCTTTTCTCAATTTGGAAAATCCATCATGAAAGCCTGGGTTGGGACCCAGACGATGGCCTTTTTCATGACTAGCGCTCATGCGGCTGCTGCATGAGGGTGTTCCGGGAGGATTATCTCCCCAACAGCGAAAGCATCTGCAGCCCTCCTGGCTCTCAGGTAAACTAGCGTTGACTGCGGGCCAGACATAACGATGTGTTCACTAGCGCTGGCTCACTAGCGGCTTTAGTGTGACCTGCGCAACGGTACGGATGAAAAGGCAAAATACTACGGAGTGCCGCCATCGCCAAAGCCCCGTGCGGGGAGGCCCCATCGATGGTGGGCGGCGGGCCTGGGATTTCATGATGCAATGGTAGGCAGGATGTCACTCATGGGCATTAGGCCCCAAGTTCAGATTTCAGATGCATCTGTCTCATCAAGATTTCTTGTCGGGTGGATACCACCTCGGCAGATCAAGCTTGGTGTATGGGTGATACAGAGCCGAGCAAAAGAGGTGCCTGTTGATGGATGAACAATGGAACAGGCTGTTAAGTCTGAGATACTTGTTTCCAGGTGATTGCATCCGTCATGTCCAATATGCGCCACAAATGCATACAAGGAGCGCAGTCTTGGGGTGAAAATCCACCCGCAATGAATTAATCGACTGAATGTTGAGTATATGTTCTTTTTGCGCAAGCTGCTGTCGACTTGGGAATTATCTCCTCTGAAGTCAACTCACCCAATGATGGATGTTTGTGCACATCGCCACAAAAGCGCCTATCTTAACAATTTGGATTGAAGACCTTATATTGAATACGAGAAACATACCTAAACCCTTTGCTTCGGGAACAGTCAGGCAGAGTTCGGATCCAGACAAGAAGCCGACCCTGCATGATCCTTATGGCCAGCACTGAAAAGATGGAATGAAATGGCCATTAAAACCTTATTCGCGTCAGTCCCTGTGTTTAATTTGGCAAAAGAACACTTCACCGGGCATTTGGCTGCGAAGGCAACGCCCTACGTAGTGATTGTTGGTAAGGTATCAGGCTTGCTGAGTTTGAAATGTTAAACCAATAGAGGATATCAAGCAAATATCCCGCATTTGATTCTTTGTCCGACTTGATACAAATACAAGCGTTTGCTTTGTGATATCAGTTGCATTGGCAAACTTGAGTCAAGCGCTCAAGCCCTCCACCCCACACAGATCGGCCAATCTAACCGTCAACAGTTGAAAAGGCTAGGGAGCTCGCGTGTGCGAAATGTTGGCAACTATTTTTCGGCTTGCTGGAGAAGCCTTCCACCCATCAGTCTGGATTGCTGTTAGTGTACAATACCTTACATTCAGTTTATCATGTGTTAAGAATCAAATTTCAGAACACAATGATCGAACGGGGACACTATTTTATATGCTGAACAGAACAATCGCCTGGACGACATCTCACATCCAGTAACTTATCACCTGTTCGCCCCCCCAACACACCACGAAACAATACCAAATCACACTTTTGTTACGAAACACTTTGGTTATGTCAAGTTATATATTGGCCAGGCCGTCATGGAATCTCAAAGGAGACACCACTCTCAGACGTTGTTCTGGGACGAGCATACTTACGGAATTGAGTATGTGCTTTAACGAGGCACACATGGCTGCAGTGAAACACTCAAAAACATTAAATGTCGGAATACACGACTGAGGAACCGACACATGACATAGGAACCATGGATGTGACAACCGTTGAGTCCACTAATACTGCTTATCATACATTTACATAAACTTTGATCTTTCCTCAGACTTGGGACGGGGTCAAAACTCGTCATTGTGCGTCTATGGACTGCGGGTATATTGCCCTCCTCAACATAGCAGCGGTTCTCTTGCGTAATTTCCTTTTGGCCTGCATCAACAATCAGATAAATCAAAATATCATCTGTTACGCAATTTCCAAAAATCATGTGCTAAAAACCGGTGTGACCAGCAATATGCTGAATCGTCAACTGCCAGCGCTATTTTCCTTATTCAAGCACCAACCTGAGGATACTTGTTCTATTCCTAGCTCTCGCAGTTGAGGGAGAGTGTCCATACGTAGGTCTTCAAAGGCCTGAGGACTCACTTGAATAGTGCTATTGGTGGGCTGGTGCACCCACCCTTAACTATGCAGTATTGTGAATGCACTCATTGAAGATAAGAAATCAAAAGATGCTTTGCCAAGTTCCGATTGCCGTACATTGATGGACATGTGCTGTACATGAACGCTCCGTACCCGTACATCCACTCATTGGGTTGCATACTTCAAATTTTCCATCTCGAGGTACCCCAGCAACCGGTCTGACTTACTCGCTTCTTCAAACCGTCACCTTCGATTTGGCATCGGCGGGAACATCTACCCGCAGACTACCTGATTAGCAGATTCCGGTCTGCCATGGGCAATTTCATGCAACGAACCATGGAGACGCGTAGCTATTGAGAAGAGTACAAGGTACTGTACTTTGCATATACGTATGTGCATGTCCATGTACTGTACATAATGGACAGCATGTTTGTGCCCTCGTGAATCACAGATATTGCGCAAGGTTAATAGCATTTTCTTGCTTGTGCATGCAAAATTCCATCCCATTGTCGTCGTTGGGGTTGACAAGATGTTCACATTGTAGGTGTTTTGACCTCCTGCTAACAGTTTGGTGGGGGCGGATCGTAGCCTCAAGATCCCGGAAATCATATTAGGGGTTTATGACTGGTCGGGGTAGCGAAGGTTCCTCAAACCTTCTTTTACCTCGTTTATGCCCCGCTTGCTTCAAGCAACCCAGGTGCCAAAAGCGCCTCGCATCAGGTTGTGGTTCAGCGACGCCAGACCATCTTTGTTTGCATTGTTATCTCCATCACGGCATTGGGGCCAGTGCTGCTTCGGAGGACCGAAATGTGTCCTGATACGCAGATGAATTCCCAGCTCGCTGCCGCATTTGTTACGCAGGCAATAAGGAGCGGCTAACCCTGAAGAGGGAATGGTGCATTGTCCATGGATTGCAAGACCCAAGGTTGGGGCTTGTGGGGGTCAACGGTACACCTCTTCTCCGCCATCCGTTGCTGAAATACTAACGATAAAATTGTTAGTTTCAAAATTGCCCCGAATATCCTCCAGAACGACTTGACAAGAAGCGTATGAAAAAAGAGGAAACTTTTGATGGAATAAAGAGCTGGAACTCAACAACTCCGAGAAGAAGAACTATATGAAACCTCGAAATAACTAGTTAGTTAGTTAATTGATTCGTTGCTGAGCAAACTTTGCAACACCAAAGCACAGACACAGAGGTGAAGAGAGATGTGCCAAGAAAAAGCAAACAAAATCTGTCCACACGCTAGAAGAGACCAAAGCAGCTTATTCTGGTCTTATTTTCTTGCTTTGGAATCCCAGCCATATTTTTGCATCCTCAAATCTCCATATCGCCAATAATTGCTCATCATAGGATTCTCAGCAAACGCTGGCTCAGTCTGTTATCTTTTCCGTATGTTTATGATTTTCTTGAAATTTTCATTTTCTTGTTCTTTTTTTGGGTTCCGTACCTTGTCCGTTTTGTCGCTGCCAAGAAACAGTCTTGAGAGAAGTAACACCACAGATCCCAAGGCGAGAAGCAGAGTATGCTATTACTTTGGAGTGATATGTCAAAATAATAGTTGAGAGGGGAGGGGATTAGGATAGCTGGCTGCGCGGTTTCACCCCTCCAGCCAGCTTCATACCCCTTTCTCTCTCCTCTATTCATATCCTTGAGGATGGCAATTAAAATATATCGTGCAGACTCTGGCGAGGATGGTGTGAGGGAAAGAGCAAAAAAAGATTGGCAGGAAACCGTACACTGCATCTCAGTCATTAATGGCCATCGGTCCTGTATGGAGTATGGAATAGCTGGGATGAAAATCAGGGAATGCAGAGAAATTTTGATCAACTTTGACCAACAGTCGTCGGCCGCAGAAGAATTTGTTTGCAGCTAGGAGAAGCGAGAAGCACACGAAAGCCAGGCAACCCTTTTTCTTGAGATGCTCTGTGGCGTTGTATTGCTGGTTGATTGTGCAAAGAAAACGGGAGATCTTTGTCTTTCCGTTTCCACCCTTCCCGTCATTCCTCGTCGATATCCATGAAATTTAAGGATTTTAGTTCGAGCTGCAAATCAGCCAATTCTCTAGGACAGCCACAAAATACGGGTCTGGAAGAGCCGTTTACTCACGACGACGCATAACAATGCAATATTCCCAATCATCGCACCTGTGGAGATGGCTGATATGCCAGGCCATGTTTGTGACCAATGGGATCATTACATCGATCATTTTGGGCTTTCATCTTATTGTGGGAAACGATTTCTGAAGATCGTTACCACCAACTCCGAGGACGAGACCTACAGGCTTCAGGGTCCCCTGCCGCTGCAAGTCGGCTTGATCATGGTTTGCCTGGGTGCCTCCGACTCGTATACCGCAGAAACGCTGCTCGACCTTCCTTGAAAAGCCTTAAGCGCCCCACTAGATATGCTGGAACGGCGCAGACTGCTTGAACAAGTCTCCTGGGTAAGTCGGCTTTAACCAGGTGCCCATTCGTACCGTAGTAGAAATGGTGTCTGGCCCTGGTTTGTGAGGATTATTCATGTTATCAATCAGATGAATCGGCCAAGTCATTGTCAGTGTTATTATGATAACATTGCGATGGCCATAGATTCTTTTGTGGTTTTTCAAGAGGAATACATTTTCAGGTTATTAGCACACACCCCTGTTCCACACAAGCGTGCATGTGCATGAAAGTATATGTAAATGTATCGTATTAAACACAGCATCCTGAAGCCTGCAGAACAGCACGACAATCAATTTACCCCGCTTACTAGCTGGTCCAGTTTGTTGGGTTGGCGTGGCAAGCCTTCAAGACTGTGACAAACCTTGGAGCGCAAATCCTTGCTACAGTCAACTGACTCGCAAGCAAGAGTTGAACAGTTTCAGAACGGGTCAAGGGACGAATACTGCTGGGAGATCAGTTCTTGGGATGGATTGGAGGCTCCCATATTCAAATGCCGGAGCGGAAAATAAATTCCTCCGCCAGTCTACAGCATCTGCCTGTGTTTGCTATCTGGATAGTAGGCCCGCATCAACTTTATGGGGCTAGGCAAGTTATCTTTATGACATCGTCCTCGGGGTTTTTATCTTGCATACATGTACAGTACAATGTGCCATACATCATGAGATAAGCAATGAAACCCTGCTTTAACTATCTGAAATCTATAAACAGTGCAAACATGCAATTCGTCAAGAAGCTAAGCCAGCAGCAACACACTTGCAATACCTTGGGACGCGGGATATATCCGCAATCAGGAAAGCCTTGACAGCCTGTCAATCATTTTGCTGTTTTTTCCAAGGCAGCCCGCTGGGATCGAGATAGAGTGACGATGTTCCAAGTTTTGTCCCACTTTACCCTCGTTCGTTCAGCCTGCAGTGCTGACACCAGCAAAGCCAGCGTATATCCGGCTTTTGCCGTCCCTACACGGATCAAACCTCATCTGTCGTCATTTGTACTTGATTTCAGCCATCTCCCATAGTCCCAGGCATCTTGAGAATTCGATACCCCGGTAGGCAACTGAATGAAAGAGGAATCCTTACGATCTATCTAGATCAGATCCTGCGGGTAAGTGGTAATGCAGGAAATCTTGCCATGATTAGCTTGAAGTTGTGGATGTGCTTATGCGCTTCAGTACTCACTGCCGCATTGATACTTGAGCCTGGCAGTCCACTTGAAAACAAACTTTCCATATGCCTGCCCGCATACTAACGTGCAGTTAAAGGTGCCATAAAATGGCAATATACTACGGAGCTCACGGTGCCATCATAGCACAGATTCTGTTTTGACTGAGTTTTATACGGTCCGGATAATGAGAGCTGTCTAGAATGCATATTAAAAGTAGGCGGGTTTTCAGGTATCTACCGTTGACGGGTTTCCCTCTTTCTTTTCGGCACTTCTCTCTCTCTCTCTCTCCAGTTTTCATTTATCTCGTGTCCCGCTTACTTTCCATGAGTAACAATTATTATATTCTTCGTAGCATGGTACTCGACATGTTTTTCACAGCCTTCTTCCACTGTAAGCACACAACCGAGCAATTCTAGAAGGAACATTCCGCAAATCCATGCATCGACCAACTATCCAGGCTCAAGTGGCCATCCCTGTCAGCCTGCTCAAGGAGATTACTGCAGATATTCTCCGTCGATAGCGGTGGTATATTTAATATCCCTTTCTGTTAGGCCACGAGGACAAAAGTGCTCGATCACCACCAGCGCCATGCTGGTAGTAGAGGGGACGAACCAATCCAAACCCCCAACACTTTCTTACTACATCCGACAACAACCTTGGAGCTGAGCTAGAGTGCCATTTGGACTTTAATATTAGGTACCCCGTTCAATGCTAACAATGATATGGTCTAGGGGCTTGAATGACGACAGTTAACTATCACAGCAAAGCATTGTGGCCCTGTTTAATTTGTGATTTCTGCCATGCAGCTGTCTTCCTTCCCAACCCAGGCGGGAAGGGAAAGGGGTTTACTTATCAATCCCCACGAGCCAATAAGTTCTGCCTAGGCCAAGGATACATGGTACATGCCATCTCCCTTGATAATATAAACGGTGGGGCCTGTACTGAGTGAGAATAGCCAGGGATAATATTTGGAAGATAGGGAATGGCCCGTCTTGCATTTTTATCTGATTGTTTCCTATGCGTGGCGTCCACGTCCATGTCCACAGCAAAAGTGTCCGACTGCCCACCTCATCGCCGTGCCCCTCGGTGGAAGCATGTTTCTAGATATTCATGTGGTACCAAGGGAAGGGAGGATAGAGCCAGGCCCAGGACCGAATTAGAATGCTGTACCGCCCGTTGTGTGTGTACTCAGATAGCGGAGCTCAATGAAAATCGAGTGGATATGTCAGGTCCAAATTACTAGTAAGTGGCACGTGGGAGGCACTGGTGAATATATGATTGTTGGATTCCAGGACCCTGCCTTTTTTCGGCAATGGCTCAAGGGTGTGGGCAGATTCTGACGCAAGATGCACAGAAAAGAGGAAGGAAAAGTCATTTCCGATGGGAAATAAAATTGGTGGTTAAATCAGCTATGTTGAAACCGATGAAGGCTGGGACGGATTAACTAATTTTGCGCCATAACTTAGTTAACTCTGTCAAATATTTTCAACTACGAGTAGCTATGTGACATCTCCATGCGCAGACCTACTTTTATGATATTACCTGAAAGCCAGCCGACCACGGGAAAAATTCGATGAGCTCAGGTACGAGCGCCTCTGAATGAAAGGGAGTGCAATTGTCTCAGTCCCGACCGATCGGATCAATTTTACACCAAACCTGGTGGTCTATTTCATTATTAAAACGCTCATGAGCACCTGTGTCGCGCGAAGGAATCATGAGAGGAATGCCTCGGATCCTTTAGCCCGCTGTAGCTCTTGTATGATGAAGATGCATTCTTATCTACCGCTGTTTCTCAACCAAATGTTATTTTTATTTTTATTTTTTTTTTTGTCTGAGGAAATATTCTGTCTTTTTCCTCTCCTTTGCTGCTCTTATGCTCTGCCTGGTGCTTTGGGATTCGCGAAATGACGTTACTTTGTCTGGCAGTTCTATGATTGCAGGCTGTGCAAAACGGTACATCGTTCTAAAGCATGAGCAGAGATCAAAATGATGATCGCCTCTATCATTCCCTCTTATACTTACTTGTGCCTAAAAGCCTAAACTTTCTGGCTCTATGAATAACTGAGGTTGCAAAGATCTTTTCTTTATGCTGCATCTAAGCTTCTACGCAGTTTTGCAGGATTGAGGCAGCCGAAAAATGCGCATTTCCTTGTGTATCCTTTTTCATAGGCAACTGGAACTGCTCCCTATTTCTATCGACATTGGATCTATTAGGATCAGGTGTCTATGACATTGAAATGGGTATATTTACCTTCAGAGGAGCATGAGAAAGCTGTCTCGTTCTGTATCTTCTGGAGAGAGGCAATGATGAGTCTCTCAATTCACCTTATACATTCTGGACGGTTCGCATGAAGTAGAAAGGCCTGGGCAACAGGCGATAACGTCCAGCTGCGTTGACCGGGCACGCGTAGATGTTTGTTTGGTGTGGGAAGCAATTATGCAGACAGGAAACACCTGGAGGTGAGCTGAGGTCACATGGGGTGGTCTGCTTCTTGAGGTCAACACTCGCCAGCTCACTCCTGATGTCTCTTGATTTCCCCATCTCGACGCGGTCATCTATCTCTTCCTCAACTATCATTCTGTCCCTCCTTACTGAGATCCAGTTCTGGGCTTCCCGCTCTCATTTAACAATAGGTTTCTTTTCCAGAACCAAGTTCTATCGTCTCCTGGGTGCTTCAGGGGCAGTCTATCGCTCTCTCAGTACCTTGCTCTGTCTGTTTTCTTCAACTTCATTTTAAAGCCCCTTCCGTTCATTATGCGCGTCCTGGCCGTGATTGGAGTGGCTTTCTTTGCCCTGGCTGCTGGGGCTCGTTTGCCTCGAAGGTATGTTGATGTTTTCTGCTCCGTTTAATTCTTCATGCCGTGTCGGTCGTATTACATTCACGTCTTTTTAAGTCATTAACTTTTTATACACTCTCTGCATTCATCTCCAAGCACACACAGCGGCCCCTGCTTCTGAGTAATTGGAATGGTCCCTGCTTTACGGGGTCGAAATGTTTTCCAACTTGATGCATGTTATTGAAATTGTGCGATTTGTTCCATTTGATATATTAGCCATGTCAGATTTTTGGAGTACGGACTCCAACTAACGGAGAGTGTATCTAGCTGGAGTGATACGAATGAAGAAGCTGTGACTGTCACAACAACTGTTCTCCCCAAAGATTGTGTGTCTACAGAGACGAGTACCAATGACCAAGTTGTGACCATTACAACTACTATTCCCCCCCAAACCTGCACGTCTCCCGAGATCCGGCCTTCAACCAGGACAATCACGGAAACAGTGTATATCACGCTTACTCTCTTCATTTCGCCTGTCCGTTCCACAGTTAGCTCAAATGATGAGTTGACGACTCTTGAAGAAACATTAGTGACATACACGACTGCCACTTCGAGATTTGAAACAAAATCTACCGTCACCAATGCTAGCGGCAATGATGTCTCTTCGCAACACTCAACTTTCATAGTGACACTTCGCCCAGTACCTGTTTCCGAGTCTACAACAATAATTACTTCAGTTTCAACGGAAGTGGTTACCTTCACTTCACCCTTCACCTTGGTCGACGTCCCGTCGTCAAATGATTTGCCAGATAAACCACCACCGCCTACCATTATGACTGACAGTAAGAGCGCCCAAGCATCTAAGATATCAGTTACTCCACCCGCCCCATCAACTCTATCCACCATAGCCGGTGCGCCTAGCACATCCCGACTCTCGACTCGAATTTCACATCCTATCATAACCAATACGACCACCGTCTCTGCTGTTCCTTCTAAACCGTATGGCCCTAGCGGGTGGAATTTTACAAATCCAGCGAACGGTACAGCCCAAACTACAGGCGTTCAGTGCGTTTCTGGGCATCCAAATCCCAATTGCTCCAAGCCGCCTATTGTATCTATTAGCAAAAGACAGGTCGGGGTCATGGTTACAGCAACTATTAACGGCCAGATTGTTTCATGGATTAACCGATGGGACGGTGGCGCTCTGTCTTCCCCTACACCTTCAACCCAAGCACCTATAATTGAAATCACGAGAACGAAAAGTACACCCTCATCAACTCCAACAAAATGCGGAGAATCGGGTGAATTTACAATGGATGTAAGTAAACGTATACACATCCATTTTGTTCTACATTTGATTCCTTAAAAGTCTTGCTCTCATTTGCTCATCGACTCTAGTTCGACGATTTGCCGAGATATTCCCCAAGTGACAATGACACTGCGCCATTTCCACCAATTTTCAACCCACATAACCATTTATTCTTCTCCGATGGATGGTCTTATGGCCCTCCGCCTACCGAGCCCTATCCTCCGACTTCCAACCCCCACATTGGGATCTACATACCTGAGAAGTCTAAGGATAATCGTGGCTCTCCGTACGCGGGATTGCTAGCCGGAGGTGCATTCGGCGCAGGCCCACGAAGTAGCTTGAACACTTTCTGGTTTGATGCTTACTCTGCGAATTTTGGATGCGACAACGGCTTTTCCAATACAACTTGTGCAGTAACGGTATCGGCAGTCAGGTATTCAACCCTAACAAAAACAGAGGAGGCTGCTGGAATCCGCAAATTCACCCTCCCACCATGCCCGGGCTACAAAGGCTGTACCCTTTCTCCGCTGGATTTTGGAGACAGTTTCCGTGGGATAAGTGGTCTCCAATTTTCGGCGTCCGTTCGAAATAAATCTGTCATTCTGTTTGTTGACGATATCAAGATGAATTGGTATAACAACAGCTGTGCTGCCGGTTTAGAACGGCTTCGTTCCCGTTGAAATGTTTGAGCCAAACCCGTTGCGAGAACACAAGGGGAGCATGGAGAGCATGGACCGGAATTGAGCCCATGTGCACCTGTATGGAATCGTATTGTTCTCCGATGCTTGAATCTATGTATTATGATATCCAATGTTTGCTTTCCAGAACAGGGGGCGTAACTTTGTTTTTCACACTTCCGGCATTTATCCTAATGGTAAATCTAAATCGGAACAAAAATGTCCCTGAGGGAGACCACTTTGACGCTATTTTGATGGATGTATGACTTAACGGTGTTGAGCATGCTTGAAGATATCGGTCAATATCAAAATAATTAATTATTTCTTCCTCGGCAGGTCCAATTGTTTTTCAACCCATAGATTTCATAAGCCAGTTTATACAAGCTCGTACCACCCAAATTCCCGGAATCTCGGCACGACATATTTCCGAAGTCCTCTCTGACGTCGTTGGGGCTTGAGTTCCGATGTTCCCGCTGTGAAAAAAATCCTATCCTGTCTCGTCCGGTCTCCAAACACTCGTGAACACTCAGTTCCGGATAGTTATTGCTATTCCATTGCGCTTAGGTGTCCTGAAATTCGAAGTCCCATCGACGTTGGCGTTCCTTTGTAGCGATGATTGCCTACCCTTGAAGATCCGATTCAGCGCATTTCTTCAACGCCGCATTGTTGATGCGTGTTCAACGCCGTTGCGGTTCTCGCTCGTTACATTATCCATGCCTCTCTTTCAGGTAAGGGAGCTTTTACAGTTCCCTGAAAATGGAGACAATGCTACGGACACCGTGATCAATAATATTCACTTCAATCTGACCGCTCTAAATTATTTCAATTATACCCTCTATTCCAATGGAACTCTTTCGAATGGCTCGAACTGCTGGCTTTCATTCGACATGTACCAGCCTTCTATGCTATCAAATGGAACATTTATTAACGCCACATCTTGTTATTTTCCGATCAATGGTCTCGAGGCAAGGGGAAGTGTGGGCATTGCGTTTGCTTCGATGTTTGGAGCAACCGTAGTGTTTACCTTGATAAACCTGCGAAAGCATGGGAAAACGTTTTTACCACTAGAGAAGAGATGGCGAGCTGTTGGGAGGAGGTGGCAATGGTATTGGATGCTCTTTGTTGCAGCCTGCGGTATGATAAGCTGTTTCATGAGCATTGACGTCGATCGGAGTTATTTACAAGGAATTGCACTTTCTCTCCAGAGTCTGTTTTATTATCTACTTTTGCCCGGGCTGCTGGCTGCAGTGTGGGAAGGAGTCAGGCATTGGTACGTATTTCATTCATCTCTATGCGCAGAAAAATTCTATTTCTGCGTGTATACGCAGGGTTTGATCGCGGCTATTGACGTCATGTAAAGGGGTTCATGGCAAGAACGGCAGATTTGTGATCGCGACACCTTCGCATTCTCGGAAGCTTCTACAAGAGAAACCCAGGAATTTTACCTGCCATTGATTTTCTACTTTTTCGCCTGGCTTAACTTCTTCCTGGTCATTCCTAGGAACTGGAACTCGATCCAAAAACAACGCAGCCAAGACCAAACAATGAGCATCGCTAAACCATCCGCGACAGACGGCCGCTTCAAAGCGGGGAGTATTATTGCAGTGGTGTGCTTAGCTGTCATCTGTTATAGCCTCGGGCATAGCATCTACAGATACAAGCAGCAGCCTGTAAAGCCTTTTTTTCGTTCAATAACTTTCTATCTAAGCTCTGCGCCCTTGAAATACTTCATCTGCATTATTCTAACTGGTCTCCGTCTTGGATTCGGTGTTGCCTCTTCATTCTCCTGGGATATTTCCCCAGCTAAATATGATGGCAATGCTGGTTGGCTTTACGGCCTTGGCTATGCTCCCCCATTGCTCATCCTCGTTGTGCTGAACATATGGGGCTACATTGATCCTAATGAAGACAGGGCGCTTATTGAGCAGCGTCGTGAACGTGGACATGCCGCAGACGCTGAGCTTGGTATCCCTGGAATGCGAAAACCAGCTTGGTGGCGCCGATTGCGCTCTGATTTTCAGCATGTGTCCAGCAACGACCCTAACGCGAGATTGAAAGCTATGACTATGGAAATCGGAGGGGGGAGGCCTACACAAAGGAACTTGGAGCGGTATATTGAGATGGGAACGATCTCTGCAGGAAAGGCGAATCCGGAAGATAAAGGCGGCGGACCGAGCGATACGGAGAGCCCAAGCAATGCTATATTAAATCATCCATGTGCGGACCCGGTCGCTAAAATTAACACTTCAACTCTATTGAATCCGACGGGTCGGACAATGCGGTCTCCCAGCAGATCGAGCAGCCACGCTACATTATCATCTGAAGAAACCTTGACCCAAACTCAACAACCACAAAAAGTGAGGAGTATGTTGGATATCTGAACAGCATTTTTGGTTCATCACTTACACGATCATGTTCCCACCTCAATTCCTCTTTTGCTCAAGATTTTTTTTGGAATTTCTTTTTGGAGTCTCTGTGCATATCATTGTTATATATTATTCATTACTGCATTCTGGGAAGTTTGGCGAAATTCAGGCGCTGGGTTTTAAGGAAAGGAGCTTGGTTTCGAAGGACCACGGTTGTCGGTCATGACACGCGTGAATGGGAACGCACGCGAACCAGAAACGACTATCAATCATACATATATGCATACGCGGCACATTATTTCCCTGCTAGGTTGGATCGCCTCCAACCTATGTTACGATTCACGAGCACACTGATTTTGAATTCTGAAGGAACGTGGAAACATTCACTTCTTACTGCTCACTTTTGGAAGATAGATAGATAACTGCCCAAACTGTGGTGCGGCTCTTGATTGCTTCTTACTGTTTCTTATTTGTAGCTTTTTCCCCAATCAATCTTCTAATTTTCTTTTTCTTTCGTCGTTGGGTGAATATGAGAAGAACCACAGAAGGTCCTGGAGTAACTATGGATAAGGTCTGTTCATTTCTGGAATGTCCAGGTTGGGTAGGTCCACTAAATCCACCACCAAGTTCAGCACCTTATTTGACAAGCAAGTTTCAGTGAGAAGTTAGATATCTATATAAATTACTGGTAACTAAATCAGGTAACAATCACAGCTCGAGTTAGAATAATTTTGCTATGCTATCATGTAATAAAATCAAACCTTATTCGTTTTATCCATTCCTCTCGGGGGAAAGAATTGATTTTGACTGCTGATTCGTGGCTATCAACGAATTCATTTACTCCCTGTATTTGAAAGACGTTCCAGGAAAGTTCCCATTATCGTTCCGGCCCCGTCGTTTCGTGGAGTTCGTTCGTGGAACTTGAAATCGCCGTTAGTTACAGGCACCGGAGAACGGAGAGAAGATTTGCAACCAAGAACTGACCCTCCAACGCCCATTCGCCAGAAGTACGAAAATTCGCTGACTTACTCTTCATTGCAGACAGGGGTAAACAAGTGAGCTTCACCAAACCAAAAAACCCATGCAGACATCTCTGACAAGGGTCATTTCTCCTCCCCGAACTTTTTGTATTTAGCTCACCTTATCCTGGAGCTTGTCTTTTTTTGGGTCGCTAGCGGAAACCTTTTTTACCAGCTGAGAACCCTCCTCGGCTTGGCTCTCTTGGATCCTTCAGGATCTGTCGAGACCCGAAGAGGTAGTTCGTGTTCAATCTTACCTGGTCTTGGTCTCACTGTGGGGGCTTACATGATGCTTACTGAAATCCACTCAATGCTCACTACTCCTTCAAACGTTCTGTCCCTGGCGCGCAGCGAGATGGCTTGATGTCAGGATCGCAGCTTTTCTCGGAGCCATGTCGCTTGAGCCGTACATTCTGGCTGCTGGTATACCATCTTGGAGGGGGTTCATAGGCACCTAGGTAGGTGACTTGCATTCGTACTTCCATACCTGCACACAAAACAGAAACTAATATAGCATTTCAAAAGGGAAAAGAAGTCAGCCTTCGGAAACAAAATAAGGTCTCAAGGAATCTTCAAAAATGAAATTAGGGAAGTATAAAAGCTTCAAATAACTCAGCAGTGTGGCTTGAGGGTTTCTTATCCCGAAATGCCAACATCGACCAAGACACCACACACCACTGGGCCGATAATGAATGGGACAAAAGGTACTGCGCAAATATAGTATGTTTGACGTCTATTTACCAAATCCTGGACCATGCTCGTAAGGTATCTTGTAGGGGTGACACAAGGCTTTATTCATACCATACCGAGTAGTAAAGCTATTTCCCAACCAACATCCATAATAAGTTAGCAAGGATGCATGAGTTGCTCATAAACCCAAACTCCGATCAGGTGCTTTTTCCCCTCAAGCAACAGGCGCCGCTTGCGTCGTTAGTATTACCCGATTTAATCGACCGGTTACAGTTCAAGGGTGGCGAAATCAAGCTCCCACCATAGATTGGACACATTAGGAACAATTTGACATCTGAAAGAAAATTTTCTTTAAATATATAAAATAAACATATAAAATACTAATCACTGGGGCTCACTGAGGAGAAAGGCCACGAAGGGCGAAGCTAGTTTCAAAGACTCCCCTTCCAGTGTTTGAGAAGTAAGCACTCTTGATAATAACGAGTAAATGATGAAAAGAGTGGTAAAGCGTGGTCCGAGAAAATGGTCATAATAACAATAACGATGACAATGATGACAATGATATTGATAGTGATGATAATGATAAAATAAGAATGATAGAATGACACCCTGTCTTGCCCCGATTTGAGTCCTTTTCCCATGAAAAAGTAGCAGCCCATCCGAATTATAAATGCAACGCAGAGGTAATTTTCAAAACTACCGTTTGACATAATAATGTTTGAACACGACCAGTCCGCAAAAAAAACGCCTGCGCAAACCTGTAACAAACCCCCACCTGAGAAAAACAATTAGAAACGCAATTTTCGAGAAAGCCAGTCTGAAAACGTGCGCCTAAACGTGAATAAAAAGCAAAATAATTTGTACATCCTTGTAACAAATATCTCAATTACGATCATTTGTAAACAAATCAGGCTGTAAAAACTTTATCAAGTTGTCGCAATGCTCTCATGTCTTCCCCAAATCCGATTTTTTCACTGGGGATATCTTTCGGTCCATCACTCGGGCCCCTGTGGGGTTTTGGACTTCTGTTGTCTCTTCCATTTTCTTTAGCCTGGGGTCGTGACCCGTCAAGGATATTGGACAAGGCCCCCGATGGAGCAAGTGCCGATGGGGGAAGCGGACCGTTCATAAGCGCGTTGATGCTTGGAACCTTTGTAGCAGACGAAGATAATATGGCGCTATTAGTATTCTCTTGGCTGCCATTGCCATGGAGTGGGATGTTCTTCAATGGAGGGGGACTGGGCGCATGATTAGGTTGAGTTCCATTCGCCTGGACGTGGTTAGGGTGGCCAGGAGAACCCATTCTGGGAGCTCCCAAAATGGTTGGTGGTTGCGTCCTCGGAGATCGAGTGGGGCTATAGAAGGGGACAGCTTGTCCACTAACAGTGCCCGGTTGAGGATGCATTGGAGGGGGAAGTGTAGAATCGGCTGGGTGTACAGATCTTTCGTACGGGGCGGGCAGTTGGGGGTGGTGCGGGTGCTGGCCGTATGGAAGGGAGGAATGCCCATTGGGGGCCCCGAGAGGAGGCAAATAAGCAGCATAGGGCAAGACGGCAGCATGTGGTGCATTTGTAATAGGAGGTGGAGGCCAGCTGTACGGGGCGGGAACAAATGTTTGAGGGTGTGTAGGACCGGAACGTGCATAGGGAAGTGAGTGGGGAGATATTGAAAACCCGGGTGCGGGCATAGGGCCACGGGTCACGACGGGCAGGTTTTGTTGATCATTGACACTGGACTCAGGATATAACCCTTTTTGCGGGCGGATATGTCGCAGAGCTGGATCAGTGGACGGCTGGTTCAAGCCAGGAGCGGTTGGATGAGATCGGGCATAATAGCTGATTAGATGGAGGTGTTGTCCCGTAGATGTCGTTATACTGAAAGATTGCTTCATTAATCCATCCGGCTTGTAACGATACCCATCTGGACCTTCCTCTCCACCCTCTCCGGGATCTTCATCGCTCCCTCTATTACTGTCAGGAGTTTTCCCTGCCCTCGACGCTTGCGCACCATGGCTACCACCCCTTTTTCCTTCCATTTCTCTATAGGTCAAGAAGCTTCCCGATACCCTGCTCGCGCTCCATGATTTACCATCTGTCCATCTTCTCATTCCTGCTTCTCGCTCATCCCACACAAAAACGGAGCCAGATTTGACAGACTGCCTTTCTTTCTCCGATAATCTTCTCTGGACTCGGGGTAAAAGCCCAATGCGACAGGCTTCGAATAGGATGATAGCATCCGCGGGTGTGCGGACATGTCCGTTATACGTCTCCATCCCCTCGCCTCAACAGGGAAAAAAAAAAACCGACTAATACAAACGTCACACCCTGAATCTGAGGTTCGTTATGAATATCGTGTATTCGAACGTGGGGGAGGCAGAAAAAAAACCCAAGGAGTCCGGAAACTCTTTCTGTCTCTAAACTCGTAGTGCAATCTTTGAGCACTAACGATTCATGACAGGAGGTTAGCAGATTATGTATCAGCTTTAGGCGAATTGGAAAGGCTGATTAAACCTAAACAAAAACGGAGCCTATCGTTCGGAAAGAAGTAAAGAAAAGTTAGAATATAAGTAAAAATAGTCATCTAACTAGGATTCCGCAAATAAACGGCTATGACGAGGGATCCCTACGTAGGGAAAATAACTACGGAAACAAATGCAAGCTAGGCGCTGGGAACTCTCCGTCGAAATTGGGGTTGGGTTGATAACCTTGAAAAGGAAAATAAACGACATCCAGGAGCGAACGACGAGGAATAGAATCTCCTGGCCATACAATAACGGAATAAATGAGATTGAAAACATACCTAGAGATTTCAAAGCTAGTCTTTAGCAAGAGGATGGAGGGGTGCGCAATAAAAGTGATACAATTTTCAAATCAAAGAAGAAAAAAGTCGGCAAGCCCAGATAGTCATAGAATAACTCCGCAGCACTTGGACGACTGTTATTGCAGAACGTCCTGTGCTTTAAAACTGCGTTCACTGGCTGAAAGGTGGGTAAGAGGGGGTTTATGTCACATCCGTATGTGAAGGAAATGAGTGCCGGGGAGAAACAGCTCTTTCCTGGTATATTGAAACAAGAATAGCAGGTATCGAGCGTTGCTGAAGTTCTGCAGACCCAGGCACCGTGAGCGTTACCTGGCAAAAGGAGTGTGGTTGTGAAAAGGAAGATGCAGAAGAAAGATAGATTGGATAAGGCCCACGAAAGGCGTAACACGTGAGAAAGAGCCTCGCTGATTGGATACGGTGCTGACAATACCGTATTTCGTATATATAATACAATACGATATCGATACCGAGACACCGACCATACCCTTCAGCGAGCCTAGAGTGTTGGTGAAAAAATGTTGCACCTTTTTTTTTTTTTTTTCAAAAAAATAAATAAATAAATAAAGAAAAAAAGGGGGAGATTCTTCTGTTTGCTATACTTCAGCACTGGAAAAAATATATGCCGTACCTTCAACAAAAATTCTTCCATCACCATTATTTCTGTGTAGGACTATTATGTACACCAGCCCATTTATGTTATATAATGATATGTGTGATGCTGCAGGAAGTACGTTTTGATGTCCTTACGAACTCTTCCACAGACTTTGAAAGACAACCACTGTATATATTTGTAACTCGACATGTTTGCTGCACTCTTGCGTACGAAATACGGCGCATGCTTATATCAGTGATATTTACCATATCAAGCCTTTTTAATTCCTGCATTTATATCCCCAAATCAGGTAGGTCAAGCGTGTCAGATATCATTCCTTGTACAGTGTGGAACTCAATGAGGGCCTGCAATCTGAGATCATTTTTTTGATTGCTTCGGTGCTTGCAAGGCCAAGCATTGCCAAGCACGCCTCGTGTAATGTGGCGGAGTTAAAAGTCACTTAATGCTTAATTGTGGACAGATAAATTGACTGTGCTCCACTCCTTCTATTCTCATGATTCATGAATTTCAACATCGAACAGGCTTGGCGGTGGAAAACACCAAAAAAATCAAAATTTGTGAATAAGGAGATAAGCTAAGCCATGTCCTGCAACCGAGAGTCCAGAAAGGAGCACTGACCAGTTAGTTTCCAGGTACGCATGCTCCTTCGATTTATGGTTTAGTCCATAATTTAAGCAGCGAAAGCTTAAATCTACGGCTTTTAGGGCCTACTGGTGATTCTTTTTTTGCAGGGTTTAACTTAGGCTCCGTGACAGCAGACGCATGTACATACATTGTTGCTATGGAATTTACTACCAAATAACTTAACTATTTTGTTTATGATGGTAAGACTAAGGAAAATCTCAGAAATATCTGGCGAACTGTGTATTGGCTACCCGAGAGCCCAAGCATGGTACTCACTCGGGAAAAGAAGCGAAAAAAGTAACCACATGTGCATAATGATGATTACAAGACCCTCCCAGATCTCCTCGTGTGAGGAAGTGAAGCAGAACATACTAGGAGTGCTATGAATCAAAATTTATGCTTATTTTTTATTTATTTATTTATTCAAGAACAGCTGTTAGGAAGTTTTATTCGTATATCCATCGTGAGGACATTGTGGTCTTCTGTAAAGACAATACTATTTGACACCGTTATCTTGTTTCAATTTTCAGCGCCAGCTGGGCCACTGCGGGTGGGTGTGAGGCTCAATAGGCAATGGAAGAGGTGACTCGATTGACTACTACCTGGGTATCATATTCATTGGTATTATTACTACTACCCACATTGCGTTCTGCATTGGCACCAGTTCAATTGGTTGTGCTGCCTCAGCAAGTTGAGGCCAACTTAGAAGGGAAAATTGCACAGCTTAAAATGATATGCCTTCCTTTGTGGACTATCATACAGGCTTTCTTTGAATCATTTTCCTTCGAAACTCCACACAAGACGGTATTTACCTTAATTAATTCGTCCAATCCACTCTTTTCAATTTTGACGTTCCCTGCTTAGATTAGCCGTTTTTGAAATTCTAATAAAAGGGGCAACTGAATCCTTTACCCATTTATCTGCTTGCTTGCCAAATTTTACACGATACAGAGAGCATGTCAACCATAATCGGATCAATTCATGGTAACACGAGACTGTGATACAAGAGAAGAAACACATTTAAGGGTGAAACAATATTGCTCCACGGGGTGTCTTTTGTTCGTTCGCTAGTCGGTAATGCAGGCATGGAAACATAGTATTCTGGGAAAATGATTCAAACAGGTCAGATCAAACTTCAAAAGCCCATGTGCACTGTCTGTTTTGTGTCATCATGTGGTTATATGTCATACTATCGGAGATAACTCATTCAGTCAATGGCATGTATGTATACGATGTGTCAGCTGGAGGCTAAATTATTATTCTTCGAAAATTTTTGCTCGTTCGATCGGAAATTTGGGATCTATGGGAGCTTCGAGGTTCCCAGTCAGCACCCCCAGCTTCAGAATTCTCGAGCATACGAATTCACCGTGTTATAAAGTCCCACGCAAACAGCCATTCAACCAGCCGCAGGTTAGAAAAATATAAAGTTTTGCAGATCGTTGGATACATAATTTTTTGAAGTTGAGGACCGTCACGATCTTGAATGGCAGCCGTACTTCAACTAACGATGCACGATCACAAAGCTTTTTCATGCTAAACTAGCGCGGTCATGCAATACGTGGTGTATACTTTACCACGCTATTACTATGTTCAGCAGCAATGGTAATTTAAGGCTAACTTTAAACTGACATCCATGTTGCTCCGCCCGAATTTTGTCCCAGCTTCGTATTACTGTTTTATGTTTTTTTCTTATCAATGATGGCTGAAAATTAGCCAAATGCTTAGGACGATTAGCAATCTTTCCCATCCCCACTTCCAAACCGGGTTTGGGTGATCAAAGCTCATTATCTCGGGATGGCGGGAGAACAGGGACGAAGTTGGCCTCGAAACCAAGAACCTTTTCATCCAGCAAAGGTGAGAAAACAACTGGTTGGACCAATACATTTCCAGGTTCAATATCGAAAATTCATTATTCTTGCTTAAAAATGACAGCATGGACGGGGAACAATTTCAGAAACCATGGTGCCGAATTTATTTCTTTAAAACCCTGGAGCCTTGGAGACTTTGAGCAATGGAGCTTACTAACCTCGACTCAGCTCCAGCCACACGATGTAAACATGACATGTTGGGGTTTTGGATTGGTTCATCCCCTCTACTACCAGCATGGCGCTGGTGGTGATCGAGCTCCTTTGCCCCAGTGGCCCTGCCAAAAGGATTGGTTTCGAGTGGTAATTGATTATTTTTTTTTTTCCTCTATCGCGTAGAAAGCTGGGAGTATTTACGATTTAATATCTCTGCTGAATCTTCAGAGCATCCATCAGTGAAGTCTTTACAGAATCTCTATTAAAATTATCCTCCAGCAACTGTGCTCAGCAGGTATACTTATAGATAGCGCTGAAGAGAATTGTTCATCACCAGTATTCTCCGCGGATCTGCATGTTGACATTTCTATCTATTTATATGCTAGTTAACTTGTTGTAACGATCAATTAATCGATGGAAAACGAATTTTGGAGTTATTCCTTATATGTATTAGTGAAGTGTCTTTATGAAAAGCCAGGCCTCGAGAATCACTGCCCTGGATCTAAACTACTATCTGTGGTGACCAGCAGAGGAGAAAAGCTCTGACAGATACGAATCAGTCGGAGTCCCAACACCCCGCTTCCTGGCTTCCTGGCTTCGAGTCATTTTAAGATTTTAAAGTTAAAACGTGGGACCGGCGGCCAAGCTTTTAAGCGAGCGGGGCAACCATGATCCTCTAAGGTATTTTCAACCTTTATGGATCACCCATGATTGGACTCTGGGGGCATGGCGCAAGCAATGCGAGGACCGTGCGTCGTAAATGATGGCTGGAGGTTTCAGCGCCAAAGTGGCGATTGTCAAATATTTCCTCGGCAGGGTTGGATCTGTGTTCAGCTGGGCTAGATGTTCCTGAGGCAGTCCTCCCATGTCCCCCTGTATTGCGGTTAAACAATATTTAAAAAGTGGGTCCTGCTTATAACCACCCAACCCAAAAACAGGTGAGTGAGAATTACTCCGTAGAAGCTAGGGTGAAGATGCCTTGAGATCACCCTCGACATGTCTGCAAGGGCTCTGATAATGTTAAATTAAGCGCTGCCAGTTTTGTCGGTCAAAATTTCCACCTTCATTTTAAAGAAAAGAAACCCATTCAACTTCCCTCCTTCGCTTTTTCTTTCTTGGCTGCTTACCTCCATCCCCTCAGAGTGGAGGATTTTCAAAGAAAACATAAAGCTAACCATTGGCAGGCGAGAAGCATAATATGAACATGCTGCGGGCCATGGTTCGTTGCGTCTCTTCCCTGAATTCGGGTCAAGACAAAGCAGGCGACCTTTTCACAACACTTCATTTCCTGTTTCATATTATTTGCAAGATTTCCAGTTGCTTATTTCTTTTGTCATCATGTGTCCGGGTGACAACGAGAACTTCCATGGTTGTGTCCGGAGACAACGCCCGCTGCAAGTAAGAACCAACCCGCATCCGGTGGACGGCGGCTTTCAGAGGATTTCCGAAAGAAGCCATGAAATTTTCAGCAATCCTTTCTTCGGACTTCGGAGTTGCAAAGAGATACCTATTAGGATAATACGGACTGAATGAACATCGAAACCAGAGAGATAAAATAATCAGAGGCAGTGCCCATCCTCACAAAACCCAGAGATACCCTGTCGATGGGAAATCATGTTTCAGTCTTGAGTGAACTGTCATTGACTTGAACCCAACTGAGAGATCGGTAGGGTAGTTATCGTCCGTTTCAATTTTCCCTTGCTTACTAGCATAGCGTGATTCTCACCATTCGGCAATATCTCTGACGTGAGTACGATCCCCCGTCAATAGGATCGCACCACATGGATGTTTGTAACAACAACCCCAGTCTGACCTCCTGTGGGTTCGGAGTTTGCATCCTGCAGTCATGTTAATCCCGTACTCCGTACGGAGTACTGAAATGAGACTTCTCTGCTGGCCCCCGAGTCAGATCGGGGTTGGATGTATTTTTGTGCTAGGGTGCATTTCGCCCTTGAACTAAAACCCTTAGTCACTCGATGTATTTTGTTTTATTGCATTTTCATTCTTTCTTTGTAGGCTGACTATTGCGTCAGGCAGCTGATCCTATATTCAAAGCGCTCGACAGCTACTCTGCTCACTTCCCTCACTTCGACTTCAATCCTCTCAAATTCCGTCCTCCCAAATGGAGATGAATATTGTGCGGTCAACACCCTTGGGAATTGGAAGCTATCGTCCACCCTTGTCGCTTCATGAATGACTCTGCACGAAGGCATTCCGTTCACATAACAATTACAGCGGACACCCACAAAGCTGATATCACTGCTTTCATAAAAAAAAAGTCCATTGTCGACGCATTTCCCCACAATCAGTTATGAATTCAGGCTGCTGAAAACCGGGTAACTCGTATGTTCAATAACAACTAGGTTTAAAACAGAGAAGATAGCGTGGCCATGGGAAAGTGCGCGAATTTGATTACGAGTATTCTTTGTCAAGATGATCCAACATTCATATAATTCGGAGACGCCGGCAAAGTGGCCATACCAAACCTAGCTAAAAATATCTATGAAGTAAGTATCCTGATCTAGGCAGGGAGGTACTGTACAAAGATACCTTCCTGGCTAAGGACGTTCTGTTATATTTGAGATTTTTACCAATTACGATCAACCTCCTGAGCGTGGGTTCGAAGGAGTTTTGGATGTTCTGCATTTGCCATGGTCTTATGGAGACAGCCGCTTTCTGCCACCATCCTTGTGATGCAGCGGTGTCATTAGATACAGACATTCAAAATGGGTCCCTTCTTCTTTCGTTACTTGTGGATAGATGCCCCCTTGGTGAGATAATGATATATGAACAATCTGTGGCAATTCGCATCCTACTTGATATTACACCCTGTCTCTGCCTAGGTATGGTTCATTGAGATACTAAATGGGCACCTCTCCCCATTAGCTAACGCGGTTGCATAATATCTGTAAGCACATGCAGATAGCCATTTTCGATGATAACCATTTTCGATAACTACTAGTAGGGAAAAATGGAGGTTACGATTACTTTGAATAAGCTTATATCATTTCTCATCAAAACATTTCAAGATAGCTAGTCTGACTCTTAAAAAAAAGAGCGCGATAGAAGAAAATTATCTTCTAAACCTGGAGACGAAGAAAATGGTTAGAAATAAAATTATATCAGTGGAAAATATGAACATTGAGCAAGTTTTCCTCTGCAAACTTCAAATTTTTGTGTCGATGAGGCTCGGCAACTTTGGCTCTAAATCAACTGTCATGCCAAATGTTATGTCACGGCGCCCACGCACTGAATATACATATTGCTGTATAGGACACATGCACAGTTTATCTTCCTCTCCTGTTCCTTTCTGTAGTGAATAAGCGCTATTACTCATACTGTTTATTAGCCTGTGCCTCACATCACCAGGCCGTATCAAATTTTCTAAAGGACTTATTTTTAATCTTCATATTGTCTAGAATTAATTCTATCTGCGATAGATAGCATGGACCTCTGACATCTAACACTCACTTGGAAAAAAAAATAAGAATACCTGATAGTCTTATTTAGTATATGACAAGTGGGGATGAAAGATTTAAAACTATATACAGATGTACTCCGTAGCTAGTTAGTTATCAGAGAAATGTAACTGATTACTAAGCAACTCTCTAATTTAGAACTCATGTCTACAAGGTTAATTAAATGATAACCAAATTTGTATGTAACATAAATAGCTCCATGCGTTTTGAGGATCTTGTGGTGTTCATTTGTTCGATAATACATGTACTGTGCTTGAACAGGAATGGGATCTCTGAAATGACCTCGGTTTCGTTTTCGGAGCGGATGGTGAGCGTATCCGCGGCTAGGACTAGCTGGGCAAGGGCCCCATCCGACCATGTTGCGCCAAATTGATTGAAAATTCAGACATTTTGTGAGGGCATCTCATGCTCCCTGTTCAGGTCGAGGACTTTTGATCATCGGCACAAGGTTGAGCCGGATATTCATACAGCACTGTATGGTGTGTATGTACAGCGAAATACCAGTATTGTATGAAACTAACCAGTGCATAATTATAGTTTTTTATGCTACCGGGGTTGGGATGCGAGGGTAACACGGATGTGCAAACAAGCTTATTTTCGTATTCACGATACTCACGGGCCAGAGCAGGTTAATGAAAGCAAAGCAACCGATGAAAAGAAGGTTACCGACGTCAACACCAAAGTTTAAATAATCAATACCTGAAGATGCACCATCAAATGCTCGCGGGGAGGAGAAAACAAACTGGGGCCCTTGTCTGCAAAAACCTTCAGAGGCCCTGATCTGTCTGTTAACTGGCCGTGGTTGCTTATTTTGTCCTCACCATGCTAGTGGTCAGTGTAAGAGTCACCGGTGTCAGCTAGCAAGGTTGCGCGGCTGATCGAACAGGGGCTCAAGATAACCTTAACATTTTGTGGGTCCGAGAACCAAGGATTGCGAGCTGTGGACCCCACACAAGAAGAGCGGAAGCAGCGGAAGAGGTGAATCGGAGCAAAAAGAACTTAATTCCCACATCTTGGTTTCCCGTGCTTTAGCCGTGCAAAAGTTTGGCCGCAATGCAGAGGTTAAAAACTTTAAAACGTCAGGCCGTCCTCATTATCTTGCCACGCCTTCTCCCGGCATTCGCTGTGGTGGAGAACATGCTCCCGAGTGTTGAGGCCTTCACAAGTCCTCGGTCGTATTCGGTTTGCGTGTCTTCGGCCATTTTTTTTTTTGGGACGCCATGGCTCGTCAGAATCCACAAGAATGGCTTTGTCTGACGTTGACAGAGGGTAAGTCTTGGCGGGAAGAGTCGAAGAACGAACAAATTGTCTTGGAATTCGGCCTAAAACTCTTAGTAACGATGGTGGCTGGTACATAATTACGACCTAAGATGCCTCCGTTCCACCCTGGTTCGTTGGCTCTGGACTCGATGGCACCCATATTTTAAGTGAACTTGAAGCACCCGTTTCTTAGAATATAAAATATTATAAAATAAAATTAAATTAAATCAAAGGGTCTCCCGTCGGGCAGCAGCAGGTCCATAGTGCCAGAGTGAGACGGGAGAATTTGCGCAGCTAGGAAAAGAAAAGTGGTGAGGAGTTAGCTGAATTTAAGGTTATTTAACCGTTATAAGGTTTGGAGTCCATGCTCAGGACCTCATACATGGTGCTTGAAATCACCTTTGTTCCACATCGTTACTCCACCACATACCTGGTGGCGTTGTTTATTTCTTCACACTGCTGGCGCCGTAAGTGAGAGTTTTGTGGCTTGTCGCCAGTCTGGGTCGTTCGTTGCTTCTTTACAGCGTAGATTACATACCTCGCTATGGCGTGGAGCGAAGAATTTACGTTCTCCGATAACGCAAGATGCAGGAATGAGGACAAGGAGACTGAGGGCCGTGCCCCGAGAATTTGGAATAAGATCAAAGCTAAGAGGGCAGTCTAAGTGCATCGTGTTATGAGCGGTGGGGCCCTGCCTTCTGTATTGGCTGGCTTCGAGGACATCGACGAAGCCGGCCTTCGACTTCCTATTTTTGCTCTAGAACATACATATATACTTTAAAATGAGAGGAACAATAGCGAAGGAGCAAGGAGGATGTAGCTGGTACACAGTAGGTTCTTTTGTTAAGATGCGCCTTTAATGTTGGAGATTAGAGCGTTGGGCATAAGTACAGATACATATATTGGATACAGTAGGAGTAATGAGCATATTCAAATAAAAGAAATGGGTATATTATCACAATTCAGAAAACAGATAGTAGATACTTTCATATCTCATAGCACACAGATCTTTGCTCGCCGTAATAATACAAAGAGGAGAAATCTAGTAAACATTCGTCCAAAAAAAAAAAAAAAAGGTAGCGTTGGTGGTTTCAGCATTCAGCTCGTCCAAAATGCCGTGGAAACGGAACAACATCCCTCAGACTGGAAACACCAGCCAGATATCCCAGGTATCGGTCGAACCCAAGTCCAAACCCGCCGTGAGGCGCACTGCCCCATCTCCTAAGATCGGCGTACCATTGAATTGAGCCGAGATGTTCATCCGGTTGGAGGTAGGGATATACTGGCGAACTCGACTCCGATATCGAATGTGTCGAAGAAGATGCGTTATCTGCGTCTGAACCGGCTTCGAGTTTTTTCTTAAGAAGTCCGTGCTCACGCATGTTCTGTATAAGATTTGGAAGTCGTTGTTCACGAATAGAGCCACCGACAACTTCGCTGATCTCGGGCATCAGAAGATCAAAGCAGGCAACGGTTTCCCTTGTTTGGAGTGGATCATGATGTAGTACTTCTACTGGTGATGAAGATGAAGATTCGTCCGCGACGACTGAAGGTGCCATGTAAAATGGTTTCACCTTTTTTGGGTAGTGGGTCACGAATACAGGACGACCCTTCCCGATTTCATCGACTATGAATTTCTCGTGCTCGAGTTGAAGCCCTTCCTCCCAGACCGGGGGAAAGTTAAAAATGGTGGCCTTCGATTGAACAGCTTTCTGAAGCAACTCGATCGCGCTGGTATATGTAATTCGAGGCCATTTCTCACCCTCCATAATACCCAACCATCGCAGGCGTAGTCCCTTATCAACTTTTTCCGCGCCAGACTCCCCTGTCCTCTTAGCTGTGAATATCTCTTCCGCAACTGGAGTCTCGTATAGTCGTTTCGTAAGGTCACGAATTAATGACTCGACAATATCCGTTAACGAATCTACGCTTTGCACAAAGTTCATTTCTACCTCTAGCATATAGAACTCGCTTAGATGCCGAGGCGTATCGCTCTTTTCTGCTCGGAAGGTGGGAGAAAGGGCCCACACATTTCCCAGCTCGGCCGCATACGCCTCGAGATGTAGCTGGCTTGACACTGTGAGGTATTTTGGCGATCGAAAGAATTCCCCCACTTCTGCACCATCCACTTTATCTCCTGGCACCACGGTGAACACTTCCCCAGCGCCTTCACAGTCAGACGATGTGATCAGCGGAGGTTGGACCTGCACGAAACAGCCACCGAGCTGGAAACGGAATACCTGTCCCAGTTGGAAAATGCTTTCTGATCGAAATCGGGATAAGAGGGAGTTGAACGGTGTCCGTAATCGAAGATGTGGGATTTGTCGAAGGAAATCTGGGCTGTGGTATTTCTTTTGAATTGGATATGTCTGCCGGTTTGGAAGGGTGTAGGTATCAGTGAAGGATAGTCGACATGCTGTGCAAGGGATTGGAACGAAACTAACCTCAGGGTCCGCTTCCCCAGTTATCTTGACTTCTGTCGCATGAAGCTCATGGCTTTGTTCTTTGCCAGGAGGACAAGGCTGCCAGACGCCCGAAATATCGACGGCAGAACCAGTCGACAACCTATCAAAATCAAGAGAAAGGGAAAAATCGAAAATTAGTAGACAAAAAAATATGGAAAGGAAAGACAACAGCCGTCAGGACAGACAGACATACCGAGCAGCCTGTTCCGGTGTCAAAATCGCCTGCACCGACTTAATCGTCGACCCATCCGAGATCTCAGCAAACGCGAACCGTTTCTGCTTCCTCACCGACCGAATGAAACCTCGAACGCGGATTTGGCGGTTGTCTAAGGAACTTGCACTCCCATCAGGAGCAGCAGTAGCTGTCTCAGCAGTTCTGGAGGTTGATCGGGATGTGTCCAACAGCTGCGCACATCGTAGTAGCAGCGGGGATTTTTGACCCGCAATTGTCGGAGCGGAGGCAGAGGTGCTCAGACATCTACGCCATAAGAGCATTGCTTGCTTTCCTGCTTGCTCTCCCTCAGGCGCAATTATGCTAGATTTAGCTTGGTCGTAATATGGTGGATTCTGATTTTGAGTTCTACTGTTCGTGCTTTGCGATCGGTTTCGAAATGCTTGGCAGTTTCTCCGCTCCCGTGACTTTCGGCTACTGGAGAGCGGAAGATTGTACGGTACATTAGAAGAATCTGCAGCGGAAACGATAGTAACATATGTAGCTAATGACAGACTATGCGAGAATCAAATGCAAAAAAATAAAAGCAAAAATCCAAGAACTCGCCCTAGACAAATACATAGTTGCCAATTTGAATAACAGAATGGAGATGATTTGGAAAAGATATTTAAATTTCTATAAAAAATGGCTCAATCACCGAAATACAGTCCGTTGCTCATATGCCTTCCTCTCCTCTTCAATCATCTCAATCGCGTCTTCTAGGTTACCATTTGATGCTTCTGCATATATGTGCAGGTTGTGTGAAGGAAGACTCGGGTCATAGCCATAGCCAAGAAGCCCGAGATGAGCGATACATCGATCGATATCGTTTGTTGGTCGACTCTGCTCTTGCATTTCCGGCTGGCGTTCGGCAGATTGATGGATGGATTTAGGAGGAACAGGTGGTATGGTTTCAACGGGGAAACTACCCGGGATATTGGAAATGGCATCTGCTGATTGGCCTGGGGTCAGGTGTGGATTGGGAATTGGGGCCCGGTCTTCGAGCGCATGGCGATGCCTGCTAAAAGCCACTCGTGGAGGTCGGCGGTTTTGGCGTTCTGTCGCGCTGCGTCGAAGGCTGGAGTGTCCATTGCGCTGATGGCGCTCAGTGAAAGGAACAAACGGTCCAGAAAGTCTTACTGCCGAATTGGAGGCTATTGTATTTGAGCGACGGAGTTCACTAGGCCGTGTTGGAGATGACGCTCGAGGCCTCATTAACTGTGCACTATACAGTTCTGGTGGCCAAGATCCCGGAATTCCACGTCCTTCTGCTGGCGGTGGTTGTGGATGCAGGTCGCGCAGATTGCGGGCGTGATCATCAGAAGCAAGTGTCTCAGGTAGTGAACTTCCAGCTGTAGCTATAGGAGATCTGCTAGGGCTCCGCTTATCGCGAGGTTGGGGTCGTTGCATGGTAGAAGTACGCGATTCCAGTTGGGAAACGGTTGGGAATCGTGCCATTTGAGATTCTAGGCTAAGGGAGCGACTAACATCCTGACTTTGACGAGGTCGTTGGTGAGACTGGTTACCATCATGGTTATAAGTCTCAGGTACCAGGGACGGGTAACGAGCTGAAAATTCCGGCTCTGGATCGAGTTGGTCAGCTAATACATTATTGCCTACGGCAACAGCTGAATACGAAGTTTTTGGTGTCTTTTGTTCAGAATTAGTCGAGGAATGATAAGGCGAACCCCCAACTTCAACATTCGATCTCTCCTGGTCTATCTGCTCTCTGATATAATCCATGGCAGCGGCTCTGTGGTATGGGGGATCATGGACCACAGGTCGCCGTAAAGTTCCGAGAGATTTGGCACGTCTGATGCCAGCGGAGGCGGTACCGGAGTTCCTGGCATCGTCCAGAGCCGATGTCCGCGTAAGGTCGTAGACGGACAGCCTCGGAGATTTGGGGATGTCTGGGAGAGGGCGAGATATATTGCGATGTCGATGAGTTTCTGAAACACGTCCTGCCCGGGTGGGTGGCTGTTGGATAGCGCTATCATTAATGATGCCGACACCATGATTAAATTCAAGATTTATAACCTGGCCATGGAGCTGGCCTCCGTTAAGAGCATGGAGAGCACCAGACGCGGCGAAGAAACAAGGAAAATCAACAAAGCCAAACCCGGCATGTTTACCCGTAGAAAAATCATGGGGCAAATTTACTTTGCCCAAGAAGCCTTTGTCCGCAAAGGCGGCTGCAACATCTTGTTCGGTAACGGCATCATGAAGGTTGCCAATAAATAGGGTAGTATTGGAATTAGAGTCTGCCAATGGTGTTTCTTGTGGAAATGCAGTCTGCCTCACGCTTTCTGTGGATGCTGGAGAGGTGGGAACCTCGGGTAAAGGGTCTGAGGGATGCGAATTATCCAGGCAAACATTGGACAAGGAGGTAGACAGTTGGTTGGATTGACTGAGGGTATCTGCATTTCCTAGAGGGAGTTCTCCGCTTTGCCGATCTTGTGATCCTACGTTTCCGGACGTAGCATCGAAAGAAGCAAACATAGTTCGACCCATTTGTCTAATATCTCTTGCTAGGGTGCGGAGGCCATTGACTATTTGGTCAGTGGCCAGCAGATCAGCTTCCCTGGACATGTCAGCAGCTGCTCTCGATGAAGTAGCAGTGGCTTGCATAGCATTAGCAAGATTCTGAACATGGCTACCGATGGCGCTGAGAGTATTGAAAAGAGTTGTTTCTACTGTCGAGGGAATGGTTTGGTGTGCATTTGATAATCGGCGTTCCACTTCGGGAAGCTTGGCCCTCAATTCCGAAGTTAAGTGGCGAACACTTGTAAGCAATGTTTGCATAGTTTGAGCGAACACCTCGGCGGGTTTCGGTACGGGATGTGAAGCAGGTGGGCACTGTGAGATAGTCTGAGTGGTGTTTTGTTCCCGTGCCTCAATGGTAGGCGAATCAACAGGTTTCTCTTTCATAATCTTTGATAATTCGGCCTCAAAAGATGCCAAGAGTGGTACGTTATCTTCGATTGGCGATTCCCGACTTTCTGGTTCCCTTTGCGTTAAGCCGTTAGACTCGAAACCAGATGGCCAAGTGCCCACCGAAGCCCAGGGGTTTATTGCCGGAAGGGACACCGGCGGGATGGATATCTGAGTGTCAGAAGTACTACCCCTGGCATGACGGTGTCTGAAAGTAGTTTCCTGGGATGGTTTGACATCTGTTGAAGCACGAGGTTCGGACGGTTCATCACCGCCAAGCGAGCTGACTGGGGGAATTGATGCAATTTCATTTTGATGCCATGTGGTTTGGGGAGTTGGAGGGGAATTTTGTGATTGAAGCCGGTGATCTCTAGGATCATTGCTGCTGCTTATCTTGCATACGGGCTCCGGGCGGACGTCGCTATTGCCATCGACCGCCTTTGCAGCGGTGGCTTCATGATGAGCTGATACAGAGGCATCCAACCGTCTATTTTCCATAGCAGTCCTTTTCTCGAAACTTCTCCATATGTCCAATACAGACTTTGTACGATTAACATCAAAAATATGCATGGGCCCTTCATGTCCTTGGTCATAGCTAGAAACAGCTGATTGATACACAAACGCTGATGTTGCGGGCTCATTAAGGCGCTCAGTAAGCTCGAAAGCAGAACAGACCTGTTTTCATAATCAATGGCCATCCATGAGAGATTGCAGTTTTTCAAAACTAATGGCTTAGACGGAATAAGAAATGTGCAGCCTACGGTAATTGTGTCTCCATCATCCTCATCCATGTAAGTCAATTTTGATTGAGGATGAGCCGCAATTGTTTCATCGTATTCCTCAGCTGAAACCCGAACAATACCGTGGCGATCTGTTGCTGGTGATGGAGTAACTGTTGCATTAGTCCACTTATTTCTCCTTAAATTGCTGGACATGTCATTGCGATCGGAAGGTGGCTTGCCTGGGATCAGGATGTCGATACCTTTTTTGGCTGTTCTTCCATCAGCATCCGTAGACGGGATTGATTGCAAATCGTAGGTCGAATATGGACAAAATTTACCGTCATCACCATTATTAGGCTGCTTATAAGCCATCACCAGTTCGCCATCAGGATGTGATCTAGGAATCGGCTTTGGACCGTCTTGTCCATCTAGTGGAGGACATCCGGGATGATCAAGCTCCTCCTCATCGGTCGGGATTAGAAGATCTCTGATTCGAAAGGGCTTCAGCATTCTGGGCGAGATGTATCAACTCGGGCACAAATCGAAAGGATATCGATATAGAAGATCAAGCTCATCAAGTAAAAGTGCCAAACAACCACCAGAGTAAGGAGGATTTTCACGTAGAAATGAGACAGCACATAGAATGGCAAGGTGATATCAGGGGAAGGATGAGAATTAAAGAACAGGCCAAGCCAGAAAAGTAGCAGCCTAGCGAGAGAAGAGCCGCCTTGCCAGGGTGGAGGGCAGACCCACGGGCTGGGGGCAATGGAGACAGCTCTCGCCCTTCCCACAGAGATAGCGCTGGGGACAGTCGGAAGCAAGCTGTTCTCACCTCTAGGCAACACGATAAAGGTGGGTGGCGGTCGATGAAGCAGGCGGAGCCTCTGCCCGCTTCCCCGCGTCGAGCCGGGGGAGCTGCGTACGCCTGCTTAGGTAACTGCCGTGATAGGGCACTAGTCAATCCACTAGTCCCAATCGGAGACACCACTACGATCACATGACTGTCAAATCCATCCCTCCGAAGCCTATCTGGAGATTTTGGGAACCGCCAGTGAGTGAGAAATGCCAACAACCATGAGATCGTTCGATCCGTTGGGTTGATGTATCAGAAGTATCCGCCGCCGAGATGCAACGTCCGCGACCCTAATTTCCCAAAACTTTCATCGTGAAAACAATTGCGGCCCCAACCCCACCACATTGGGGACGACATCATGCCTGCGAATGAGCATGCCGTCGCCTCCTCCGCTTCGTCCAAACCACCAAGCCCAGACCGCAATGTAAAAAGTGTAGTATTGGGCAATATTCGTTTCAAGACCTGGTTCCACTCACTATATCCAGAGGAGCTGGTTGGAAAGGACACGGACAGAGTTTACGTCTGTCGCTGGTGTTTCCGGTACTCATGCGACAAGGACGCGTATCTAGGCCACACCCGCTTTTGCGAGCACAGGTCCAGCCCTCCTGGCACCAAAGTCTATGATTGGCGGGGGTATTCCGTGTGGGAAATCGATGGAGAGGATCATAAGCTCTACGCGCAGAACCTGTCATTGTTTGCCAAACTCTTCCTGGACCACAAATCCGTTTTTTTCGACGTATCCTCCTTCCTCTACTATATCCTCGTCTTCACCAACCCGCAAGACGCCAATGATTATCATGTTCTGGGATACTTCTCAAAGGAGAAAATGTCGTGGGACGCGAATAACCTAGCCTGTATCTTGATTTTTCCCCCTTACCAACATAAGCAGTTAGGCAAGCTGCTGATGGGTGTAAGTTACAAACTTAGTGCGTGGGAGTGGGAAGGAGGAATTATTGGCGGCCCAGAACGGCCACTTAGTGAGATGGGACGGAGGAGCTATGTAAGATTTTGGGAGGAGAGGATCTCGAGGTTTTTCCTGCTGGGTCCGCCTGGTGCTGAACCTTATGGCCGCAATATTGCATCTGCATCCACATCATCGTCGTGGTCGCCAAGGCCGATGGGTGGTGGCTCAAAGGGTGCGAAAAGGAAAGCTGCCTGCGAGGAGATGACGATTCGCGAAATCGGCCAGGCAACAGGAATGCTGGTTGAGGACGTCATTACGGCACTCAAAGAGATGGGGATCGTGGAGCCGGAAAAGCCGGGAAAGAAGCGTAAAAGAGCTCCCTTGTCGTCGACAGCAACTACGACGACAGCAACTGGGGTGGTAGATAGCGATGCTGCTGAAGCGGTAGTGAGGAAACAAAGTGTCTTGGAGTGGGCTAAGATTCATCGAGTTGACTTGAAGGATCCCGTTGCGGAAGAAGGGTTTTTGGGTGAATGGGCGCCTGAGGATGAAGACCAGGAAGACGAGGAGACGGATAGTGGAGATTGATGCGATGAGGCATGTCATGCATGATGTGGTGGGAATAGAAAGGCGTTATTATGTATCTGGTGGTTTCATTGGGAGTTGGCATAGGAAACTTATGTAGTTTATGGAAGATACCCGGTTTTTGATAAACCTCAATTTATGGGTTTTTTGCATCCTTCATTAACTTTTCTGCTACACGAACGTGAGAATGATCTAGTATAAAGAAGAGGAAAATGCACGATGATAGTAAACACGGGAATTCCTTTCACTTTTGAAGTTCCAACAAATTGTAAGCATGACTAGCAACTTTTCCGTTCATTGCATTATTTTTTGTCAAGATTTTAAGGTACGCCTATGTCGATAACCGGTGAGTATCTATTCAAATACAGCTATTTATCACGCATCTATTTCCGGTATTTTTTATTTGCCTAAATCATTCATCCATTCCTGCTGGACCGCCCGACCTCCCCATCTGTCTTGCCTTAAGAAGTTCGTCGCAGAGCAGGAGATTCGACGCAATACCGGCACTTGAGGCGACACAGTTCCTGAGAACTCTGAAGGAATCAAATACACCCTCCTGGACGGGGTCCATCGGTTCTCCTGTTGTGAGGTCAAGTCCGACAGCATTTCCTTCACTCTGTTCGTCTTGCAGCGCCGCAAGTGAATCTTGAATATCGTGGCCGGAGTTCGCTGCGAGAGTTTTGGGGATAATGAGCAGGGCGTCGGCGAAGGCACTGACGCCCCATTTAGCTTTTCCCTTGACAGTTTTCCTGAACGCTTCGGACGAAAGATGCGCAGCGCAGGCAACCTGGAATGCACCGGCTCCGGGAACAACACAGCCATCGACTATAGTATTATATACAGAGCGAAGACCATCTCTCACAGCTTCAGTGATCTGCGTGATCGTATGTTGGTTGGGACCCTTGATGAGGATGGTAACCGATTTCGGATCTTTGACATCTTCAATAAATGTGAATTTTTCCTCGCCTAGTTGATGTTCATACACGAGACCCGCCCATCCGAGATCTTCCGGTTTAAGGTCGTCAACGCTGTTTTGTGCAGTGCCACCACACACAAGTTGCAACCGTTCCATATTTCGACGCTTTGCTCTACGCAGGGCAAGTATTCCGTTCTTGACAAGCACATCCAAGCTCAAAGGATCGATACCCTTCTGGTTAATAACAACAAAGCCTTTCTTTGGATCATCACCGCAAACTTGCTTCTTCAGCTCGACAATCTTCCGCAGCTTCGAGTCCACGAACTTCCTCTCGCTTTCAACCAGTTTATCTCTCTGCTCCGCGGTGGAGTAGTAGAAACCAGAGTTAATTTCTGACTTTTCATACTCCAGACTAACATTCAACGTTAAAATAAAGGCATTCTCGACACGTTTTGGCATATCCGGATGACGCGCTCCGTGGTCCAAGGCAAGGCCTCGAATAAGTTGGGTATCGGAAGCGGTTCGATGTTGCATCTTCATGATCTCGATCATATGAAGATCAGGCTTGTTAGGAGGCCGGTGAATGGCAAGAACCGCATCGACAATAGAAGGAGTCAATTTTTCGGCTAGGGCACCATTCAATTTGGTAGAGAGGGAGGTTCGGGCAACGGAGAGGAGCAGTTCCCGGTCGATTTCTCTCTGGATTTTGAACTTGTCAAGAAACTACAAAAAATTGTTAGAATTCGCATTGGACAAGAGCGCGAATTAAATTCATACCTTGAGTGCTTCAGTTTTAGCAATTTCATACCCGTCAGTAAGCACACGCGGGTGCAAGCCCTCAGATAGATGTCGATCAGCTTGCTTGAGCAACTCCCCGACAAGGAGAACTACTGATGTTGTACCATCTCCGGTGATATCATCTTGCGCCGTAGCCGCGCGCGCAATCATGACCTATAAAATGTAATATAAGCAATAGAATAAATGGGGAGCGCCGTGGCGGCGTCTTACCGCTGTAGGGTTTTGAATTTGCTATGCGAGTCAGTTAGCAAATAAATCAGTAAACAGGAGGGAATAGGTACAAACCATCTCTCGAAGAAGTACATTCCCATCTTTTGTAAGTTTTATCTATTTCACAGGCCATCAGCACGCAGGAACATCGGGATGGATAAGTAAATCTGAGAGTATTCGTACTGCACCAGCCCCATCAACCAACCTATATCGGCTTGTCAGTAGACTATCGACAGAACAAAGGTAATATAACGTACATTTTTATGGTCCCTGATGGACCAAGATTCGATTTCAGGACATCTTGAAGGCCCTCGCCGGCACTGATGTTCACCCTTAAAGCTTCCCCTCTCCGCTAGACAAGATATCAGCCACAGCACACTGGAGTGGGATATTAGGAGTATTACTCGTGATTCTGCTTTTGGATTTAGCAGCTGAGTCGCAGACATTGTGTCTGAAATTAGGAGTTATCCGAATCGTGTCCCCTTGAAGTCAACTAATAGTAGACAGTGATGTGGTGATGTATTTTGGTGATGTTGGGAAACCAGCAGAATTGCCCGCTTGGTCACCCAAAGCTTAGGAAATCCCACATTGAGGTTCTGCGCTAGTGAGGCTGTGGCCAAAAAAATTGGAGCTACACTGAAAAAAAATCACCACTCCAGAATCAACACCACCGTGATTTACATCGATTCGGCCCCGTCGGCCTGCCACCCTCTTTATCGGGCTATTTCGTTGTGTGGATTGGAGATAATTTCTATTTGTACTTATTTTGACCACCGCGCGATGGCTGATTTTCTCCTCTTCGAGGGTCCAATAGGCTACTCCCTATTCAAGGTCGTTCACCAAGCCGACACTGTGGGAAATAAGTTGAAGGAGGTGCAAGACAACCTACAAGACCTTGCGAAATTTGGGAAGATGGTTGAATTGACCAGTTTCTTGCCCTTTGAGTATGTATTTCAACCTCAATTGGGGGTTTTTTTTTGAAGGTTTAGCTCACATTTTCTTAAGAAACAACAAGCAGGCGCTTGGCGAGATTAACGACATTTCTGAAGGTGTTGCCTCTGAGACACTCGTTTCATTCTTGGACTTGAACTTACCGAAACCGAACAAGAAAAAGAAGGTTGTGCTGGGTGTGTCCGATAAAGCACTTGCTGGAAGCATTAAGGCGGCCTTCCCGTTTGTGGACTGTGAAACTGGAGACACTAGCGATGTTGTCCAGGATATGCTACGAGGTATTCGCTTACATGCTGGCAAACTCCTTAAGCAACTCCGTGAAGGCGATCTGAATACTGCGCAGCTTGGTCTTGGTCACGCGTATTCAAGAGCCAAGGTCAAATTCTCAGTACAGCGTGATGACAACCATATCATTCAAGCAATCGCAATTCTTGACCAGCTGGACAAAGCAATAAATACATTCTCTATGAGAGTCAGGGAATGGTACTCGTGGCATTTCCCCGAACTCATCAAAATCGTATCCGATAACCAGCGCTACGCCCGTGTCGCGCTTTTTGTTCAGAACAAGAACGATTTGACCGAGGAGAGGCTACACGATTTGGCTGCTATAGTTGATGATGATGAGGGTATCGCCAGGAGCGTTATTGATGCAGCCAAGCACAGTATGGGACAAGATATCTCACCGACAGACATGGAGAATATACTTGCCTTTGCTAAGCGCGTTGTGAGTTTGTCGACGTATCGTAAAAACCTGCACGCCTATTTGGTATCAAAGATGAGCGTTGTTGCACCAAATTTGGCAGCCCTGATTGGCGAAGTGGTTGGGGCGCGGTTGATTTCGCATGCGGGCAGTTTGACCAACCTCTCCAAATACCCGGCCTCAACCGTGCAGATTCTTGGTGCGGAGAAAGCTCTTTTCAGAGCCTTAAAGACTAAGGGAAATACCCCCAAGTACGGACTGCTATACCATTCGTCTTTCATAGGCCGCGCCGGTCCCAAGAACAAGGGCAGAATCTCCAGATTCTTGGCCAACAAGTGTTCCATCGCATCAAGAATTGATAACTTCTCTGAAACCCCGTCCACCAAGTTTGGCAATGCCCTTAAGCAACAAGTTGAGGAAAGATTGGAATTCTATGCTACTGGAGCTGCCCCAACTAAGAATGAAGTCGCAATGGTACGTATTCTTATTATGCGCCCAAGTCGGTGTTAATAGAATTGCATATGCTAATTCCTTTTTTTTTTTTTTTTTACAGAAAAATGCTATGGATGCTGTCTTAGCGGACATCGATGTTGATGAAGCTGGTAGTGACGTGGAAATGAAGGATACTGATGAAGTGACTGAAAAAAAGAGTAAGAAGGAAAAGAAAGAGAAGAAAGAGAAGAAAGAAAAAAAAGGCAAGGAGGACAAGAAGGAAAAGAAGGAAAAGAAGTCTCGAAAATCCGACGCTGGGGAGGCAGAGGATACTCCAAAGAAGAAGAGAAAGCGGGATAGTGAAATAGGATCCTCCAAGAAGAAGTCGAAAGCATGATAATTTGTATTCCATTGTCCATTTAGGAGTATTTGTCGTTGGGGCGTTTAAACGGATGTTCTGTGCTTATTTCCTGTTTCTATGGTTGAGAAGGATTTTGTATTCGCAAATGTATTTAGTTTCGTATTTTCTCCGATGATTTGAATTTTGAATTCCCCCCCTGATTATTGAAGAGTAAGGCCCGTTTTCCAGTCCTCTTTGCTTGTGGAAAGGCATGACGAAGAACCCAACAACTAGTTAAGCTAAGTAGCAGTGATCGTCATGTTCGAAAATGCCCCATCCTCAAACGTCACATCCCACATCCTCGTTCTTCTCCCTATCGCTCCCAATTCGCCATCTCTCCAACTCCAATGGCTCATGATGCACCCCTCTTTTAGCACAGGTGGCTGTTCGCCATGCATTTACTCCTCATGAACGGCACCGCCCTGATCGTCAAAAGTCCACAATACTACGACATCTTACCCCATGCTCCATCACAATAATGACCGGAAAGCTGACACTCCACAAGTCACCAAAGCGCAAACGCGATGGCATAGACTACCAGCAAAGGACTACTTCATCGTCCCCTGCTTCTTCCCATACGTCGATCAGTGTAAAGGATGGTGGTCATCTTTCCGATGAATATAGCCCCGCTGTTGGGGGAAATAGCCCCCAAATCTCCGTAGTGGGAGAGCTGGGAGAACTTGACCTCCACGGAACTTCGAGTCATAGATTTGTTGAAAGCACGGACAATGGTGCTGCAGATTACAAGCAGACGATCAATCAAGGGGATGAAGCACCTTCTGAACAAGGTCTAATGAACGTCGATGCGTCACCGACAGTAACCTCGATTACTACAAAGGATACAGAGAAGATAACCAGCGCATTGCTAGGGGATGGAGGCCTGCAAACTATGAGCCCGGTTCCGGTGCCACAGCAAAAACCCAAACCCAACTCACAACAAAAGCCCATGTCCCGTCGAAAATCTCCTCCTCTTTCAAGCAACGAGGATCAGAATCCGCTGACATGGCACGACTCGGAAATAACAGGATATGCGCCGACAGATCCGAATGATGATGGGTACGGAATCAACGGAGTTGGTTTCAAGCCCACGGCTGCGGTCGCATGGGATAGATCGCAGAGAAGACAAAAGCAAGTAGCAGAGTGGAAGAGCCGTGAAGCGAAGGAGGCGAGGGAGAGGCGGAAGTCACGACGTGATGGGAATCTCCTAAACGAACATGCGGAAAACACAGGCCATAACTACAAGAAGGTCAAATTTGACATATCTACGGAGGATTGACAATTGGATACGTTTTGAGCTGGAATTATGTCCTCTACCCTGCAAGCTTTTCCGTGGCCTTGGGAAATCAGATTGAGGTTTCGATCGTTAAATTGTTGTAATGATTGTATGCATGTCCTATGATAAAGAAATTGTGGATGGCCACATGGCTACGTATTTGTCCAAGTGATATACGCCTTTTCATTCCGAGGTTTTTTTCTCCATATACCTTGAAATGCCTCCACGACTCCCGGGTCCTTGGGCGTGTATTTCTACCAGAACTTGTAGTTTGACAAATTTGTCCAGCTTTTCGACCGCCGTTCTTCTTCTGCTGCTGCCGCCGCTGCTTCTGCATCCGCTTTCGCCCGCTCTCGTTCTCGTAATTTCTTAATTTTGAGATCCCGCATAAGTTCTACTGCCTCCTTCATCCCATCACGTTCTTGGACTCTCCGTCGCTGGCAAAATTCATACATCGCGATCGACGTAACGGTGAAGGTTCCCACAGCCCAATTGCACGCTGGCCATGCTGCCCGCAATCCTATTTTATTGCATGCTGAGGTCAGTCAATGGAGGAGCTTTATTGGCCGCATTACTGATCACTTACCACCAAGAACTGCTTTGAGACTGCCGGCGCCAAAACCGGTGCCAATGCCAACCAAGAGAGAATCGCGCGCACAAGGGATTTTGTAAAACGATAGTAACCCATCTAATGACATCCCCTTGAAGGCATCTGTAAATGACACATGCTTCGGCTTTCCTCCTGCCGAGTCATAAGCCCCGGGAATCAGATTGATGGGTTTTTCTGGGTTTCCAAACTCCTCCCACAGTTTTCCAACCTGCGACTTGGGGAACTCATGTTTTGGTTTTTTGGTGGGCGCAAATTGTTGAGGGACGTTGGATGTGTCGTTTTTTGGAGATTGTGTATCCCGTGAGTCTTCCGCCATATCGACCGGCGTTGGAGAGTAATTTCACCATCATTAGTCCATCAACCGCCCTTCAAGTTGCGCTTGCTTGTGTTCCGGGCAGCGATTCAGACCCGGCAGTTAGTTATTCCGATCTTGGCAGAATTTTGCGATTGAGTTTGCTAGTTCAAGATTGACCAAGTTGACGCGACGCGAAACGCGATATGGGAGATCAAGCATTTAATGCCATGATAAATGATATCGAAGTCAGTACAGACGCAAAATCCCCGACCTAGCTCCTATCGCCCGCACCTCACTACGTTTATGATTATTAACGTCTATTTTTCCTTTGTTATTATTCTCTGTTTCTTTTATAATTTTCAATGGAGTTTTAATTGTATTTGTGTATTGCAACATCATCCGGCCGTTTCATTCTCTTTTCCCCAGCGATATACGAGTGATAGAACGCTACAGATATGACTTTACGAAAACCCAGCAAGTATGGGACCAAACTTAGATCGAACTCGACGCCGTTTAACTCAAAGCGCGCGAAAACTGTCGAATCCTCTTCCCTCAGGTCAAGCGAAGCAACGTCACAAGATGAGAAGTATCAGGCAGTTAGGCTGGCAAATAGCATTGACGAGGCAATGGGATTCCCACGGTTTGAAGCCGGAAAGCCAAGGACTGGTTGGCTAATTAACATGCATAGTACCATAATAGAAGACCCAAAAGTGCCAGGAGGACGAGCTGGCGTTGAATACTATTTCCTGGATGACAACGGTACTAGTTTCAAGGCCATAGTTGAATACGACCCGTACTTCTTGATCGCAACGAAGAGAGGTCATGAGGGAGAAGTAGAGGAATGGTGCAAAAGGATGTTCGAAGGTATGGTGAAAAGTGTCAAGCAGGTTGAGAAAGAGGATCTGCAGATGCCGAATCATCTCCTCGGTCACAAGCGGAGGTTTCTGCAACTTAGCTTTGCTAATGTTGGAGACTTGCTGGGGGTTCGGAAGTCAATATTACCAATTGCGCAGAAAAATAAGAAGAATGTGAATGCTATGGACACCTATGCGGAGATGGCTAGGTTTGTGTCTATATGCAACAGTGGCTGGCTTTGTCGTTCGCTAACTGGACCGATTTAGCTCAAATGTTGGATTTGATCTTTTCGATGAAGAGGTTAATGATAGGCCCCAGAAAGCATTTATAGACGCTAGCGAGTACATCGTTGATATTCGAGAATATGATGTTCCATACCACGTTCGAGTTTCCATTGATAAAGGTATGCTTCACCTGTCCGCTTTTGCTATACTGAGTTTGGCTCACATCCACCAATAGATATTCGGATCGGGAAATGGTATTCAGTCCAGTCCAAGAACGGAGTTATTTCTTTAAGCTGTATTGAGGACCGTCTCAAGCGAGCGGATCCTGTCGTCCTGGCTTATGATATTGAGACGACCAAACTGCCCTTGAAATTCCCGGATCCAGTTATCGACCAAATAATGATGATATCATACATGATTGATGGACAAGGATTTCTCATAACGAATAGGGAAATCGTCTCTGAAGATATTGCCGATTTCGAGTATACGCCGAAACCAGAATATGACGGGCCCTTTACCATCTTTAATGAACCAGATGAAAAAAAGGTCATCGAACGTTTCTTCGCTCATATTAAAGAGGCGAAACCTACTGTAATTGCAACTTACAACGGTGACTTCTTTGACTGGGCATTCGTTGAGGCTCGAGCTAGCGTGCAAGGGATTGACATGTATGCTGAGATCGGGTTTCGGAAAAATAGTGAAGATATCTACCAAAGCAATTACTGCGTTCATATGGATTGCTTTGCATGGGTTAATCGAGACAGCTACCTCCCACAAGGAAGTCGAGGTCTAAAAGCTGTCACCGTGGCAAAACTGGGCTATGATCCAGACGAGCTTGATCCCGAGGTCATGACGAGATACGCTAGCGAACGTCCCCAGACTTTGGCTGAATACTCAGTTTCTGATGCAGTGGCAACATATTACCTCTACATGAAATACATCCATCCGTTTATTTTCTCCCTCTGTACGATTATTCCTCTTAACCCTGACGATGTTCTCCGTAAGGGCACGGGAACACTCTGTGAGATGTTGCTTATGGTACAGGCATACAGGGGAAACATTATTTTGCCAAACAAACACACAGAGCCACCCGAAGCGTTCTGGAACGGCCATTTGCTTGATTCTCAAACATATGTCGGAGGTCATGTGGAAAGTATCGAAGCCGGCGTTTTCAGGAGTGATATTCCAGTTAATTTCACAGTCGATCCAGCTGCCATTGACGAACTACTCCACGACCTTGATGCCGCTCTAAAGTTTAGTATTGTTGTGGAGGAGAAAAAAGCCCTGGATGATGTTACCAATTACGACAAGGTTAAAGCTCAGATTGCTAAAAAGTTGCTCAATTTAAAGGAGACCCCGAATAGGAACGAGAGACCCTCGATATACCACTTGGACGTTGCATCCATGTATCCTAACATCATGACCACCAACCGTCTCCAACCAGACTCCATGATACAAGAATCGGACTGTGCGGTCTGTGATTTCAATCGACCAGGGAAAACATGTGATCGACGTATGCCTTGGTCTTGGAGAGGTGAATATATTCCCGCAAAGCGGGATGAGTACAATATGATTCGACGTGCTGTGGCGAACGAGAAATTCCCGGGGAAGACGAAAAAGAGCCCGATGAGGGCGTTCGAAGAACTCAGCACGAGCGAACAAGCCACCATTGTAAAGAAGCGGTTGCAAGACTATAGCAAAAAGATCTACCACAGAATCTACGAGAGCAAAACCGTTCAGCGGGAGGCCATCATCTGTCAGCGGGAAAATCCTTTTTACGTTGATACGGTGCGAAGCTTCAGAGACCGGCGATATGATTTTAAGGGTCAACAAAAAGTCTGGAAGGGCAAAACAGACTCGTTAAAGGCTGCAGGAGCTCCTGCAGTAGAAATTGAGGAGGCCAAAAAAATGATTATACTTTTTGATTCTCTGCAGCTGGCACATAAGGTCATCTTGAACAGTTTTTATGGATATGTCATGCGAAAAGGTTCACGCTGGTACTCAATGGAAATGGCAGGTGTGACATGCCTTACTGGTGCTCATATTATCCAGATGGCTAGGGAATTGGTAGAACGGATTGGCCGCCCATTGGAACTCGATACCGACGGCATTTGGTGTATGCTTCCGGGAACATTTCCGGAAAATTTTGCATTCACTTTAAAAAATGGGAAGAAGTTGCCAATATCGTACCCTTGCGTCATGCTCAACCATCTTGTCCACGGGCGATTTACCAATCACCAGTACCAAACGCTCGTGGACCCGAAAACTTTCAGATACGAAACCCATAGCGACAACTCTATCTTTTTCGAGGTAGATGGCCCTTACAGAGCTATGATTCTTCCAACATCGAAAGAGGAAGACAAGAATCTTAAAAAAAGATATGCCGTTTTCAATCATGACGGTTCACTTGCTGAGCTTAAAGGCTTCGAGGTCAAGCGAAGAGGCGAGCTGAAACTGATCAAAATCTTTCAAACCCAGATTTTCAAGTTCTTCCTGGAAGGGACAACTCTTACTGAAACTTATGCAGCTGTTGCAGAGGTTGCGAACAGATGGCTTGATGTTCTACATATGCATGGAACAACCTTGGCGGACGAGGAACTCATCGACTTGATTTGCGAAAACAGAAGTATGTCGAAAACACTGGAGGAATATGGAAACCAGAAGTCCACATCAATCACAACAGCGAAAAGACTCGCAGAATTTTTGGGAGATCAGATGGTGAAAGACAAGGGTCTGAACTGCAAATATATCATATCTTCAAAGCCAAGGACCTCCCCTATCACTGATCGCGCCATACCCGTTGCTATATTTTCCGCTGAGTATAGCGTTAAACGTTTTTTCCTCCGGAAATGGTTAAAGGATGATCCCGGAGATATGGATCCGCGTACAATCATTGACTGGGACTACTATCTTGAAAGATTAGGTTCTGTGGTTCAAAAGCTCATAACCATTCCCGCCGCTCTCCAAAAAATCCGAAATCCAGTTCCGCGAGTTCCTCACCCAGAATGGCTCCAACGGCGAATAAATATCAAAGACGACAAATTCAAACAAAAAAAAATGACTGAACTCTTCGAAAAAACTCCGTTATCCGATCTACCAACCAATATAATGGATCATCGTTTACCAGCCAGCGGAGATATCGAAGATATGGTGTCGCAGTCGACGCAAAAACATAGGTATAACATAGTCAATAAAGGCGCTCAGAAACGAAAGGTGCTTGAGAACTCAACAAGTCAATTGGATCCATTCGCTAGCCTTCCAGCGACAATCCCATCTATTACTGAAGACTACGAAAGCTGGCTAAAGTACCAGAAACAGAAATGGAAAATCCAAAAACAGGCTCGAATCCGCCGCCGCAAGCTCTTTGGTGAGAGAACGAGCACGACAACTAATGTAATTGGTAACTTCTTCCGGAATCAGGCTGAGCTTGTTTATGTCAAAACTTGGCAAATTTTACAGCTCAAGGAAACCGATATCCCCGGAGAAGTTAGAATGTTCGTGCTAATTGACCACAAGATACACGCACTTACAGTCAAGGTCCCACGGCACATTTTCATTAACCTAAAGCATGAGGATCTCCCCGACGTCAATTTGGTAGATTGTTCTGTGCAGAAGGTCAACCACTCACTGCCCAATGGTCACCCGTCTGTCCATCTATTTAAACTGATTATGCCAGAAGACACTTATTTGAAAGAGGCGGACAAAATTTCTATATTGCTAAACCATCCGAGTGTCGAAGGAGTTTATGAGAAGAAAGTACCCCTAAGCGTTCGGGCAGTTTTAAAGCTTGGCACACTCTGTACATTCGATGAGAGCCAACGGGGAGTTTTGGGAGAAGGTCTTGAAAATGGGTTCGAGCTTTCGACACTTTTACGCGCTGAACAGCCAAAGCAAAAATACTTGATGGACGTTTCTATGGAATACATATTCCTCTATCACGTTGTGTCTGGCGATAGACAGATTTTCGCTATTTGCTCGAGCCGGAATGAAGAAGCCCATATCGTGATTCTTACGCGGCTGAGAGAAGTGCAAGGTTTTCCAAACGTCGACAAGATATACAAGGAAGCGCTTGAGAAGAAAGTCCAGGAACATGCTGGCGAATCGTGGCAACAGATATTTGACTATCAGGATAATATTCATTTCAAGACAACGCAGGTTACGACGAGGAGAAAGGCCTTGCTTGAGGTTGGCGATGTAATTAAGAAATTCAGAACTGACAGCAATCAGGCAATCATGCTGGTTGTTCAATCTCCCCAAAGACGCCAATTAACACAGGAGGTACCGATAATCAAAGAGCACCCTGTTCTACCTCTGAGGTCCGAGGCATCAGACAATGATCTGCCTCCGCTTGGCTGGCAACCCTTTGTTGCAAAACAAATAACAATGCACTATTTAGCACTGGGTTCATGGCTCTACCATCTAGGTGAGCTAGCAAGATATGGTGATGTTCCTATCTGCAATTTAGAAAAGGATGATCCCAAATATTTGATTGATATTGCATACGCGAGACGACTGGAACAAAATAATATAGTTCTATGGTGGTCTCCCTCGCCCCTCCCAGATCATGCCGGCTATGAAAAGGACGATATCCTCGGGCCGATGCAGAAGGTAGATATGCCTTCAAGCAACAATCCGGGGGCCTATTCCTCTGTTTGCATTGAACTCGAAATCCGGAACCTCGCAATTAATACAATTCTCACATCATCCCTCATCAACGAACTTGAGGGAAGTGAATCTACTTTGCTGAATCCCGTTGCGCCGAACGAGACTGGAGCTTCAGATGGAACAGGAGTGTTATATTCCGATACTGCCTTCGCTTCTGCGGGCATTCTTGTCTTGCGTGACTTGGTAAAGTCTTGGTGGGCGGAGGCGTGTCAGGGAAATGGAATGGCTGATATTATGGTCCAACATTTAATTCGATGGGTGGAGAGCTCCGACTCTTTCCTCTATGATCGGTCACTACATTATCACGTGCAAATGATGTCTAAAAAGGCATTTCAACAACTGATGACCGATTTCCGACGAGTGGGTTCCCAGATAATCTTCGCCAGCCCTAGCCGGTTGTTACTCCAAACCACCAAGGGCGAAGTGGCCAACGCTTACGCTTACAGTCAGTATATCGTCAAGTCGATCAAAGAAAAGCCACTCTTTCATTTCCTGGATTTAGAAATTAAGGAGTACTGGGATTATCTTGTTTGGTATGATGAATTCAATTTCGGTGGGAAAGGTTGTCAAGAGGTTGTTGAAGCTGAGAACCAAGAACTTGAGACAGTCATGCATTGGCAACTGAGCAAGTTCCTCCCAACACCCTTGCAAACCGTTTTCCTCGACTGGGTCGTTGAATACATTGAACTCATGCATGGGCTGAAGAGACCCACTATTGACAACGAAGGGGCAGACCCGCCTAGAGCCACACAACTGCCATTCCAATCAATTACTGACTCTGACTCTGGGGAAATGACTTCAATCCTCACCGAATCATTCTCCAAGCCACTGAAGAGACAAATTGCGGGGCTTATACGGCGGCAACGTGATGAGCTCCTTCATCCTGAACTGGCGTCTGACTATGTGTTTCCTACCCTCCCTGGTGCGTCATGGCGTGCATCAAAACACGAACGCAACCCAACACTTGAGCTGGTTAAGTCCCTAATGCAGGTTCTGAGCCTATGTAAGACCACTACTTTGGAAACGAGACTCCTTCGCCGCGAACTCCTCGCCCTTTTCGAGGTTAAAGAATTTAGCGATGAGGGGAGATTTGAGAATCCAAGTGGAAGTCTCAAATTTCCACAACTGATATGCAATCATTGCACCATGACGCGGGATCTAGATATTTGCCGAGATGGCGATTTGTTACCCGAGAACAGCGCCGACAACATTACTGCTGGAAGCAAGCCTTGGTGTTGTCTCTCTTGTGCCACCGAATATGACCGTCTTGCTTTGGAGGAGCGGCTGATCGGGCAGGTACAAGGTCTTGTCGTCGAATGGCAGACACAAGACTTGAAATGCTCGAAATGCAAAAGCCTTCGGGTGAGCGAATTCATGGAACATTGTTCTTGTAGCGGGAGTTGGATTGCGACAGTGGACCTAAGTGGGATTGAAAAGAAGCTGAATCTTTTCAAGAGCGTGGCCGAATTTTATGGGCTTAAAATGCTGACGACTGTTACGAATGGCGTTTTGGAAAGAATGTAGATATTTGTTGCGTTTTTTTCCTTTTTGCTGATGATGCACTTTCTCTGTGATTTCTGCATGGCATGGCATGGCATTGTTTGAAGACACATGTTTTGGGTCCAATGTTTTATCAATTAGTTATGAATCAATCCAGCAAACAGAGTAGTACATAACGAGTACACAGAGTATTCATGAAACAATGGTAGTAGATCGATCGGGGTTTGCGGATCACCTGACAGATTCCGCTGATTCTACATTGGGATTCTTAAATGTTGTTTACGGTCAAGCAGACAACTTGAAAACATCTTCAGTCGATATCCATCGTAAAAAACTGTTTAGCCGTTTGGGATAATTTCCCGTGGTTGTGTGATGACACCCATCTAATACTTTCCCCATTCTCTCCCTTATCTTGACGTTGTAATTTTCTTCGATTGGTTGACCTCCATCCCCACCAACCCCGCCTTTGAGCATACAACCTGTCCCTCGCTATACAAACCGGAACCATATCTACATGTCAACTTCATACTAATCGCGCTCAACATAAGCCCTAGATCTACTCCATCATATCCTCTTCACGGTCTTTAATACAGTCCCTCGCCACGACCTAGTGGGACTCCAACCGCCCATCAACGCCATGACTACCCAACCCCCAAGCACCCAACGGCCACAAATCCAGCCCTGTAGATATAAAACTGGTAAAACTCTTGGAGCTGGATCGTATTCTGTGGTGAAAGAATGCGTACATATTGACACTGGACGGTATTATGCTGCGAAGGTTATTAACAAGCGATTGATGGCGGGGAGAGAGCATATGGTGAATCTTATCACAGCGCGTCTTTGGAGATATTAAACGCACTGCGGGGGGGCTGATAAAATGGGATTAGGTTCGTAATGAAATTGCCGTGCTCAAAAGAGTGTCGATGGGACATCAGAATATTCTGACGCTGGTGGATTACTTTGAAACCATGAACAACTGTAAGTTGCTAGCTGTCTATTTCTATAAAGTGGTTGAAAATTGTTCTGGGACGCAAACTTATTGCATCCCTTCCATTTGTCTAGTATATCTCGTCACCGATCTTGCGCTTGGGGGAGAGCTCTTTGACAGGATTTGCCGTAAGGGCAGTTACTACGAGTCCGATGCGGCTGACCTGATCCGCGCAACCCTCTCCGCTGTCGCGTATCTTCATGATCACGGAATTGTACATCGAGATCTAAAACCGGAGAATCTCCTGTTTCGCACGCCAGAAGACAATGCGGATCTATTGATTGCAGACTTTGGCCTATCGAGGATCATGGATGAGGAGCAATTTCATGTTCTGACCACCACGTGTGGCACCCCTGGGTATATGGCCCCAGAAATCTTCAAAAAGACCGGCCATGGAAAACCTGTGTATGCTCTTCCTCCGTCTAGCCACTTACAGTGTTAGGCACGACTAACGTGATAATCATGCATGCTTTCCCGTTTCCGGATAGCGATATCTGGGCCATCGGAGTAATAACATATTTCCTCCTTTGCGGCTACACTCCATTCGACCGCGAGTCAAATCTCGAAGAAATGCAAGCCATCCTCGTTGCAGATTACTCATTTACTCCTCTCGAGTACTGGCGCGGTGTCTCCGTTACCGCCCGCGAGTTCATCAAGCGCTGCCTCACAATAGATCCCGGGGCAAGAATGACCGCCCACGAAGCGCTTCAGCACCCCTGGATTAATCCACCCACTGACCCCATGGACCCGTTGTCACCTATGCGCATGGGTTCCGGCGAGGACCTGTTGCCTGTCGTCAAGAAGAACTTCAACGCAAGGCGCACCCTTCACAAAGCCATCGATACCGTACGGGCAATTAACAAGCTACGAGAAGGCGGTGGACTAATGATGGAGGGCGCTATGAGTGTAGACCCCAAGCCGGAGCATGTCAACGGGAGCAATGTTGTCGATGATAGCGGACGACAGCAGCCGGATGGAGCGACGAGCGGGCATCCTGGTGATGAAGATTATATGGAAATCGACTCTAGAGGCAACGCCAGGGGTCAAACTGAGGAGCAAATCCGGGAACAGGAACGCAAAGTAAAGGAGACTGTTACCGGATTGTGGAAGTCGAGTTCGAATCGACGGTAATACTGTTCGAAAAGGACTATTTAAAGGGGAACTTGTGAGAAGATTGCTCTTGTTTCTCGGCTCCTTCTTACTAGCTGCGAATCCGTTTCCATCCCGACCGTGATTGGCTTCGTCTTTAACTGGAACTAATGACTTGGAAGAAACGACGGAATATTTTCTCGATTACACGTACTTCCAGACTAGATATCACTGGGTGTGCACACGAATCTCCTGTTTCCCCTTTCCAGCCTAACGGATTTTACTTTCCTTTCTTCCTTTCTTCTTTTTCATTCTGATTATTCTCAAATATCATCACTGGTTTGGTGATTTTGAATCGATATCCTTTTTCTCTCCCCTTGAGTGGAGAAGATACCAACCATCGTGGCTTTTTTGTGGCATCCTCCCTCGTTCTCCAATTCTCCTAGCTGCTCTATCTTGTCAAACTCCTGGTTCTTTAAAGCCAAATTATATCATTTATACATTGGAATTATAGGAGGAACATACCCGGAATTGGAAATCATTGTCATTAATATATAAGCTAGCTTCTATAACCCAGCCTGTTATAGTACAACAGTGGCAAAAGAAATTCATGACAACAAATTTCATTAGCAACCTCTAACCGAAGTAAGGATATATATTAAAAGCCGCAATATTTCCTTATTTATTTGTTGTTATAAAAAAATGTTTGGTTTTCTAAATATCACAAAACGAACACGATGGGATATAACATGAATTAGGCAAAATTGTGCAGAGTCGTGAAAAGGGAGATGGAAGTAGCGGAAGTAGCCAAGATGATGGGACAGAAGGGAGAGAATAAGGATCTCATATCATTCACGTCCCAGACTCTAAAAGCTCCCGACGATTGTCAGACAACTCCACCCATTTCCTCCACTCCTGCCATTCCGCAAAAGCAGCACTCGCTTTCAGCCCTTGATACCTAACCGTTTTGAAATCAGAAACGTCGTCCTCCCACGGTTTCCCCCTCGCATTGTTTGCACTGGCAGATGAATTCATACTTCCTCGAAGAAATCTGCGCGCCACCCTGCCTCCACCACTGTTGCTGCTATAGCCCTCCCAACCTGCTTTTCTCATCAAACTTTCAACGGTCTCTTCCTTTGTCCACCCTTGTTCGACTGCCACATCGGGAAGGTAGGTAGCACCGAGCCGTCTTCCGCGGTAGATAAAAGATATGCGAAGACCGTGGGTGCCTAGCACCCAGTCAAGGGGGTGGGAGCAGGTTTCGAAAGAGGAGAGGAGTGTTAAGGAGCAAGAGAGGGAGGAGAGCAGTGATGATGGGATAGGCGGGAATCGTGTGTCCCCGAAAGCACTGGCCGGGTCTTGTTAATAATGAGATTCAAGTTTGACGGATATGCAGGAAGGGGAAATCAATAAACGTAGAAAGCAAAGAGCAAAGAGAAGAATTTACTAACGATGTGAGCGCATATGTTTTTAAACCAGCGGCTAGCTCATGTGGCTCAAATGTACCTATGCAGCCGCGAAGTGACTTATGACCGGTGCTGGAGAGAGTGTTCCAGGTGACGAATAAAGGGTATGTCATGTCAGCAGTATCAGTTGAAAAGTTTGCACCCGCTCCTTTTGATCGTGAGAAAATGGAAGAAGCCGCCGGGCTAATAGAGGTAGTAGAAGATGCACTTGTCAAAGCGGAACGCGAGGAGCTATTGGATAGTGCAGAAGGGGTAGATGTGTTGGATGATTTGGATGACGAGCCTCCCTGAAGACGGCTGATGCTGGGCAATTGCACCTTCTGAGAGGGCTTTGCAATCTTAGACCCATCATCGGATTCTTCGCTATCATCATCCCGAACTTCTGACTGATCTCCATCCGCAACCACTTCGTCATTGTCCAAGTGATCTGCAGAACCCTGAAAGTCAGCTCGCAAAGCAAGAGCTTTGAAAGATTCGAACTCTTCCCACAGGTCTTCTACCGCTGAGAGACTAGGAGGCTCTGTGCCTTTAAAGGAAGCAGATAGACATTCAAAGCAATAGAAACATTGAGCAGCAGAAGCCATGAGGGGCTGTGTCACCGATCTCGAGACTGTTCGTCGCGGCCCCTCAAGGTTCTCAGAGGTGGCAAGGAGAAGGACTGCGAAGAGGTGATAAACGGGGTGGACCTTGGTTCCCAAATTGTAGAAGCATTCAAAACGCGGGGTTTATCACAAAGCTGGTGCCAGCGAAACAGAGGGGCAGCGGCGGGAGATGTAAATGAAAGTGGGAGGCTGGGGCGTTGGCTTTGTTCCCCGCTTCACCAATCCGCTTTATTGGTAGCTAGGGCATTGGAAGTTGGCGGTACGCATACAATAACTCTCTTGCATGCAGATGTACATACAGCCAACGCTCCAAGCCTCGCCGTCTGACTTGACACGTTGAGGAAGACGGCCGGAGCGAGGTCAGGAGAGCCGCATCCAGTGACCTCAGTTAGGGCTAGAGGTGGCACGTGATGACGCCGTCCCCGCAGCTTTTAGGCTTAATTATGAGAATGGTTCGATCTCAAGCAGCAACTTTATTCAAGATCGCCGCCATTGAATCTTTTCCTCTTGCGCATTTGCATCCGGCTGCCCTAAATGTGGGATTTAAGGGTGGGAAGTCAACCTATTCAGTGTCAAATGTGTCACCATTTGTGAAAGTTGCGTATCACATCATCTTCACCTCGACTTGCGCGATTAGTCCTGGGCCAGTTCTCTTGACGATCTCAATGAGCAATTCGAAACATTCCCCTCTTCCATGCTTCTATCGCGTGAATAGATGCAGAAAATGGGCTGCAAATGGGAATATCAAGAATGACATAGAAGCGTCGATTTTGCTCCACGAGAGTAGTGAGATCCTGGAATGACTCTACCTACACACGTGAAAACTTTGAGAAAGCCTCTGCGAGAGGTAATTGTATTTCGACAGGATATCCCTTTCTAGTTGCTGAGGCCTTATACTCCTCCAATCCGTGAATTATGAAATGCTCTCCATTGACGCAAATCCCCTCCCGCGGTTTCTCCATGCCGCCATGGTCTCTAGCGGCCATGCCTTCCAACATTCTACCTGCAATTGTGTCAAAATGCAGCGATGGGAATCAAAAGGCAAAGTTCGCCATCAAGAAGCATTAATTTCTACTCGCCAGCGAGAGATGTCCTGACGGGCACGGGCGCAAATGACTGGCTCGCACAATACCTGAGCGTATTTTGAAATGATGAAAGAAATAAATTTCCAGAGAAGATTCCCTGCGGACGTATGAATCTGAAAAGCCGGAGATACGCCTCCTTCCTTCATATTTACATTGCTATTAAAATTCATAATAACCCCCTACTTAACCCGATTGCCCCAACTAACAGTCCATAGATTCGTTCTTCCTTCAAAAAACCCATTTCATTTAGTTGCCGCTTGCGTACCGAAACCATTGATTAGTCCAAGCTTTCAATGCATACACTATTGTGTAATATTGAGAGACGGACCGCTTCACGGCATTTCCTTTGCTCTCCCTGACTTGCCGCCGTCTCCCGTCTTCTGTGGCTGCCCTTCTGTGTTATACTGCTGCTGCCATTTGGGCTGTACCAAACTTCCCTGTCTTGCCCTGGATCACGCGTAAAAGCGATATGCAATGCCCGCGGCAGCGATTGTTGCTATTGCCGTGTTGCGGCTAGAAGAGGAGGATGATTCAAACTCATATTAGTAGATTCAATACCCCGGCAAGTTTTTATTTTGCCTGATTTTAATCCGTGAGCTGTGGTGTATGTGCATTGGCCATACAAGAACTCACCCCGTCCATCCAGTACGAGAGTTGACTGCTGGCTTAATCGTTCATTGATATCTGCTCTTACGCAGTAATACTGGAAGCAAATAAATAAGATTTGCGAATGTAGCTTGACGAGGTTCGATTTGCGGATTTATATACCAATATTCTCCGCCCTTTGTGACGTCACAGGAATACATACGAAGGGTTAGTTCGTCCAGCACTGGGAATAGAGATGAGGAGGGTCTAGGCGCTGTGGATATGAGCCGAATACTAAGAATTGCGAATAATCTTTTGATGTCGCCGTATCATCATGACATCATGGACTTGAGGCAGAAAGGTAGAGAGGCACGTTGATATGTTATTCTAATATACAACTGAGATCACCATCATGATTTAGAACAGTATTGTTTCATGCTTCGAAATACTACCTGCATTTTTATGTGTCTAAACCTTGGGATGCAAATAACTAACTGTGCGAGATGGCGATGCTACTACAGGTAACTTCGAATCCACAATATTTGTTCGGAGCATAGAGCATCCATGTCCGAGGTCTGTCACTAACGTCCTGTAGATTTCGACATATCTCCAGCAATGGCTCTATTCACGTCAGAGCGTAAGAGCGGATGATAAAAGCCCCGACGCTGTCCGCTTCGGTGTTCTTTCAACCGCTATGATTAATCCTGCGAGTATAATTCATCCAGTTGAGACACATCCAGGAGCCGTCATAACGGCTATCGCGTCCCGAAACCTCAAAGCTGCGCAAGTAGCAGCCAAGAGGTATTCTATCGAACGAGCCTATGGCTCTTATGAGGAACTCCTACAGGATCCGGAGATTGATGCTATATACATCAGTTTGCCAAACGGCATGCATGCTGGTGAGCGCGTTCCGCTGCAATATTTATATCTTTCCATTCAATTCATCACCTCTTTCTTCTGTTGCGCCAAAATGCCAATGAATACTTACACTGTCATTAACGAAGAATGGGCTAAAAAGGCAATGGATGCTGGGAAGCATGTATTAATCGAGAAGCCCGCTGCGTCAAATGCAGAAGAAGCAACCGTTATCTTTGATGCGGCAAAGAAAACTAATCGTGTGGCTCTGGAGGCTTTTCACTGGCAGTTCCATCCGGCTGCACATGTGGTGCGCTCATTGATTGAGTCTGGGAGATATGGACGAGTGATCTCAACCGCTTCACGGATGACCACACCAGCTAATTCAATCCCCAGAGGAGATATTCGCTGGCAATATGACCTTGCTGGTGGGAGCTTGATGGATATGACGTACGTCGTGTCGTCCACACGGTATTTCCTCGATGCTGGAACACCACAGCGGATTGATTACGCGAAAGCGCGGCCACTACCATCTGATAAACGAGTTGATGAAGCTATGGATGCAAGGATGTATTTCAAGTCGGAAGTCGCGGCAAATTCTGGCCTTGTGAAGAGCGATATTAAAACCGACATGAATCAGCCATACATTGGTCACATTGTTCCAAGAGTCTGGGAAGCGCCTTCGATCTTGATCGAACTGGAGCATGCTAATATTTATTTTTACAAGTATGTTACTTCTTGCCTCGGTGCCCTCGTTTCTCCGCTCTCTCTTTTCACAAGAAAAAATAATAGGGTTAAAGAACACCTTACTGATATTTATACACTCTTCGCAGCTTCATGATGCCGCATGTGTTCCACTACATCGAGATCACAGATAAGCGGACTGGCCAGAAACACACTCAGAAGCACTACAATTTTGGACCCGAATGGGGGGCGTGTTCAGAACCGTGGTGGAGTACCTACCGGTAGGTCTGCATTTTCAACCGTCTTACGAAAGGCATGTGGTCTAAGCTAACAATCATTTCGCTCTTGCAGATACCAACTGGAAGCTTTTGTAGACAAGGTTACAGGCAAGAAACCTGTCCATTGGATCTCTCATGAAGATAGCGTCGCACAGATGCGAACATTGGATGCAATATATGAAAAGTCTGGTCTCGGTAAGAGACCCAGCAACTTCACGGAATCAAAAAGTTAAGGGAGTTTTTCTTCTTTTTCTCCTTCTTTGAGCAGACAAGGGGCTGACTGATGAGCCTTCGACGATGGCAAAGCCTCGCTATTCTTGATATGTATATGGCATGATTATTTGCGTTTCTTTGCACCTCGGCGAGAGCTAGCCGCCTAATAGCGGGTGAGAAATTCTTCATGTTTACACGGCAAATTTGACATCAGAGCCCTGTCTATCGTTTCTCTTGTTCAAGTAAATAACGGAATTGGATGCAATGCCAAGGCCCTGTTGTTTGAGCAGTATTGATTCAAGTGCAACTTCCCGCGCTCGGGGTAAAATATGGAGTAAATCTTAATTGATTGTCAACAATTCGTCAGCCAAAAGTGTTATTAATGTCGAGAGATAATTATCTGAAGAATAGCTAGTATCAGGCACAATCAGCCTGTCACCACTCCTTCAATGGTCACGCAATTGCTGTGTTTGAAAACTCCTCTCGTCTCAGCCTAGTTTCAGCAACATCCCTGGATTCGGAATCCATTACAAACTAAGTAATTTTTGTCGTCATCATCCGACATATGCTTCTCGAAAGAGCGAATTTCATGACAGTTTTGGGTTTGAGATCCAAATTCTCCAGGATTCCCCTTCATAGGACTACGTAACTTCCACTCTCTACTTTTTTTCGTGTTTCTCTTCAACGTGGATGCAGAATTCCAAATTCAAGCAAAATAGCACCATCTCTGGCATAGCTGCCACATAGCTTGTCTCATTATGTGAAGTGAAACTGCTTTCCCCTGTAGCTTATCCGGTAGGAATTTTATACATCACGAAAGCCCCTTAGGTGAAGAGGTTTACCTTATGCCTATTTTAGCTTATCACTTTTTCGTCTACCTTTTCACATAGGTTATATTTTGCCCTCTTCCTTTCTTGAATCCATTTAAAATGTGAAAGTACCCGATTCTTTTCCTGTTTTTAATCGATCTGGCCTCTTGTCAAATCCTCAAATTTACTCATAGACCAGTTTCCATTGAAGCAAGCTTTTTTTTTTTTTGTCGCCGGCCGACCTTTGTCCCTCCCTAAGACAATCATCTTCTCCTTATTCAAATTCTACCTGAACAGTTAAAGCGATCTTGCCCAAAATGAAACTCATCATCATTCTCTTCTCCTGTCTGGCTGTCGCCATCGCGGCTCCATCGACAGTCGATTGTATGTTAGAACCAAACCAATACGACTCAGGACCAAGAGGAAGATTGCTAATTCTCGATTATAGCTCGTAGCGATACTGAACCAGCGATGGTGAATGCTGCGGGAGAAGTTGTGCCTTTTGATCCTGCTGGAGTTGTTGTGAAGATCTAGAAAAGTTTGAAGAATGTTTACAGATTGAGATATGACGAGAGTAGTGGTGTTGGATTGGTTAGGAGGGAGCTCTGGTGATTTGGTTATGTCTGGAAACCGAGGGGTTGATTGGTATTCGTGGTGATGTTTGTTATCCGTGGCATCACATCGATCAGGGCGTGCTAATCTACTTGAATATACCTTGCCAATCGCATCTGTGTACAGAGATATTTTGAATTTAGAGATGCGGAATATGTAATTGTTTGGCTGGCCGGGCCATATATCTGCAAATAGTGGCTTTGAAAGTCCGACAGTCGGAGGTAATGAAATTGAGGTCCTGCGCCAACCACATTCCTTCCCCTGCTGTCGCTTCCTCGTCCAAATGGTACACGTTTATTATGTATGGTATTGTAGCTTCTGATTTTCTATTTCGATTCACGGTCATCTTTTGGCAACGTCATACCCATCATGCCTAACAAATTGCTTCCGGGCCCTGCTGAGCCAGCCTGGCTGCGAAAGCTCTCAAGCAAGTTCCTAGCAAGGTTGACATCCATACTCTCAACACCATAATCACCCTCATCATCAGTGCTCCTTTCGATTTCCTGGCTCGAGTCCGACTTCTCTCTGGAACGAGTTGGGTTCTTCCCCTTAATAGCATGTTTCTTGTTCCCTTCTGGATTCAAATCGAGGACTCCCGTTGCTCTTAATTCAGCCTCCATCTGTTTTGACAATTTTTCTATCTCTTCGTTGTCGTCTTCATCTTCGTCGCCGTCTGAGTTCAACTCTTCAAATCGCTTCATCATCATGGGTCGGGTATTCCCTTCCGGTTTCGTAGGAAGTCCCATCATTTCTTGCATCATCTTCGAGAATTCATCCTCATCGAATGATACTTCCTTATCTTCACCGTCGCTACTGATGTCGTCAGTATCAACGTCACAATCATCGGAGTCCGTCTCGTCGATAAGATCGGCTCCATCAAGGCCAGCGCGGTCGTCATTCAAAAATTGCTCGAATCGTTCCACTATTCTTTGAAGATTCTCTTGGGCAGCTTGGTCACCAAATGCGCCGGCAAATTTAGCACTTTTGTCTGCCCCATGTCGCCCTTTCAGCTCCTGCTCAAGGTCCTCAAAGCTTATATCGAGCCACTTCTCGTCATCTTCACGTTTCTCCCATGTCGATTCAATTTCGTCATTCGTAGGTAATTTGTCATCTCCAGATTCAATATCTTCGAGTATGAGTTTTATTTCCCTTACTGCTACTTTATCCTGGTTTTGAGGGTCTGACAACAGCATTTCGAATCCACTGGTAACCTTTACCCCCATTTCAGCGCGAGCATAATTCAATTTCGGGGTTTCAGGTGGTAGTTTGCCCTTCCAAGCTGGAGGCAGTTCAAAATCCTGGCTTTTTAATTGTGCGTATCCAACCCTCGTAAAGCGGACGCTAACGGTGACTAAATCCTCTGGTTTGAATATTAACGCACTTGTGTCCTTTGATTTTAAAGGTCTTAAGGATATTGGATCCCTAATATAGAACGCGTCCACTGCTGGGGATATATAAGCCGGTTTTATATGTAGTATGTACGCAAGTTTCCGCGGTATGGTAATTGGGGATGTGTGGAGGTTGTCAGCGATTTGCGTCGGGTAATTGCGAAGTCGATAAAACGCTTCAGCTTCTATCGTTGGTGAGTGCATTAGTCGCTTAGGATCTCCAACAATTATTTTCCTTGCCTCTCGGAATGTTAGTGGTTTAGGGATAGATCTCTTGTCTTTCTCTGGTTTGATGATCAGTAGTCGTCCCTTGTGAATCCAAACCTGTGAGATGTCAGTATGTCAAACCTAATTGCGGGACGATGCATTACCTACTCTATGATTTGCAATGTCCGGTTCAAGCCCAGGATGGCAATGTTGGTGCGGCCTCCACCAGCAAAAATTCGCCATCACTGTCTGAGACCTTCACCCATAAATCATCAAACTGTCGCGTCAACTCCCGCAATATATAGACAATAACCCATTCATCCTCTATTGAGTCTCCATATTCAGTTCGTCCGCGAAGTAAATTCAATCCTATCACATGTTCCCAGATGATATAGTTAGATGCCTGATATTTAATTGCCCTCTATAAAGTTGGTACCAGACGGCCACAAGACGAACCTGCTTACCATCTTCTCTTATCATTTCCAACATAAAGGTGTCACGCTGCCATATATAGTCTTTTAAGAACGCCCTCACGAGCTCGGCTGCAGCTTTCTGCACTTCGGTGAGACGGTTACGAATTAAATCAGCATCTTCAGTGCTGTCGACGTTGCTGGTGGATACGCAATACAAGGAATATTCAATGCAATCATCTGGCAGTTGGGGCTTAGGAATAGGACGAAATGTAGACCTAAACCATTCGATATCCTCATCTGTAGGGGGCGCCATGTTATAACCTGGTTTCTCGCCCTTTGGGCTTGTGAAATATTGCACCAACATGTCTGGTCTGGATGCAAACCGGGCCGATGTTTTACCGTCAATGCGGAAGTATGGAAAGACACTACGCCCGATTAGGCTAGATGTAAACATCGCCAAACACGTCTTTCCACAGACAGCGTCGCCGCATATTCATTTCTCACTGAGGTTTTGGGAGGTCATTTTGACGTCCAATGATTCAGTCTGCTTTAATGAATATACGGCCTGCCCAGTACGAATCAGGTTCACCAGCATCTATAGGACAAACATGGCGCTCCCCTACATTGATACCCCGCGGACCGAAATTGATGCGAACGCGACCTATTTAACCAATGGTTTCCGGAGCGCTGCACGCAATAATTTGTCGGCTTTGGACTCTGTTGAAAACTCATTTCAGTCTCCTTCTAAAGATCATGATTTACTCAAAGGCTTCGAAACTGGGCGAAGTCGAAGGCGCTCTGGATTTAGTTTAAAAACTCCGAGAGCGGGCTCAGGACGGAATCCAACAAGAAATGTTTTCCATGACCGGCGCAATCTTCCAACCGTCCCACCTCCAAAGGGAGAATTTACTCCGATGCTGAACAGCGTCACCAGGAATAAGTTGACTCGACATGACTATTCGACGCGTCGACGCTCTGGTCCGGAAACGCCAGCTGCCCTGAGAAATGGATATCAAGGTAACCGTAATACCCCGGGATTGCCGAAAATGGATGTGACTGGATATGGAGATGACTCCACAAACCTTGATGGTGACCCTACACCGGTTCCGCGAATAGCTAGCAGCAGCACTCAAAGCACCCCTCTCCCTTCACTGCCAGGGAGGAATGGCAATGTCGTCGGGGATGGGCATAACGTGATGACATTAAGAGAACAAGAAAAGGTACTCTTCCTAAGTTCTGTTTTGCGCTTTCTGTAGAGGTTCCTAACAGTTTTGAAATTGTGTTGTAGGTTATTGATAAACTCGATAAGGAAAATTTCGGCCTAAAATTAAAAATACATTTTTTAGAGCAAAACTTCAAGTTGTCGAAACCCGAATTTGCCCAAGCTGCGATACAAGAAAACACCGAACTCAAAGTCACAAAACTGACGATGGAGCGTGATTTACACCAATGCAAGAAAAGTCTTCGGCGCGCGGAACAGGATCTGGCGGAATG
>NW_025544803.1:1147946-1182493 GCF_000150115.1 Histoplasma capsulatum G186AR
GCAAGTGAGGCAAAGTCAAAGTGTGAAAAAGCAGTTGAAGAGAAGGAGCAAGCCGTAGAAGATTTGAAGGAGCTTCAAGATGAAATGACCGACAAATCTTTCTACACCAAAGGACTCAGCCGCCAACTAGAGGAAAAAGCCAACAGATTGGAAGACGAAATTAACAACCTCCGGAAGGAGCACACTGCGCTGGAGGAAAATTTCCAGAGCAAGATTCGCGAGGCAGCCAAGCTTGAGGAGGAGGTTGAAGCACTGAAAGAAGAGCTATCCGCAGAGAAGGCAAGATTGCAGGACGATCTTGATTTAGCCCAACATGAGCGAGATATTGCTAGAAGGGAACGGCACGACATTTTGGAACGTCTACACCAAGTTGAGGACGATATCCGGAATGGAGAGGATGCAAAAGTTGTCCTGAAAACTCGTCACGATGCGCTTGCCAGTGAGTCTTCTAGTCTTCAGCGTGATTTGGCCCAGGCAAAGACTCGGATATCGAATCTCGAAGAACAAATGGAAGCGGAAAGGGACCAATACATGAATGACACAGATGAACTCCGAATGCAGCACAGAGCTCAGCTGGATCAGCTTCGCGATCAGATAGAGTCTTTAAAACATGACATTGAAGATCAAGAAGGTCAACATGCGGCAGATCGAGATAGGTGGGAGAGTCAGAAACGAAATTTGGAGCTTCAAAAGTCAAAGGTTGAACAACAAGCTACTGGATATAAGCGGACGTTAGACAAACTACAGAACGTCGAGACAACACTATCCGGACGAGAAGAAAATCTCCAAAATATACTCGAAAACGAGAAGCAACGCCATCTGCAGGATGAGGAACTACTGAATCGCCAAATCAAAGAGCTTAATGATGATATTGCGTCTAAACGCCAAGCTGCAGAAACCCAAAGGCAGGAGCTGATGAGCGTCAAAGAGGAATTAAGGGTGGCTAGACGCGAAGAAAGCAACCTAAGAGAGAAATTGCAAACGCTTGAGGATGATATTGTGGTATTACAAGCTACGCTGGAAGATGAGCGGGCCTTTGCCGGGAATCTTCAGAAATCGGGTACTTCGGATTTGGAGAAACAGTTGCAGGCAGCTAATAAAGAGAGACAAGTTACTCGAGACAAGCTAGCTAACGCGAACATCGAAATTCATAATCTACGCATGTCGTCCGCCGAATTGGAAGCCGAACGTGATGAATTGCAAAGTCAGATTAATCAGATTCAAGGCCAGGTCGATGATACTTACCGTCTCGACCAGGAAAAGATCGACCTTCGAAAATCTAAGCTGAGACTCGAAAACGACCTAAACCGCCTGAGAGACGAAAAGAAAGCGTTACTGGAAACCAAAGATAAGTTACAAGTCGGTCTTGATAACGAAATCGAACGGGCGGCGGCGGAGGAGAATCGACTCTCTGCGGAAATTGACCAACTCCAAGACAGGCTATTCATTTTATCGGAAAAACGCGATCACGAACTCATTGCCGCCAAAAACAAAGCTGAGCGACTCGAACTACGTACCCAAGAACTCGAAGCCCTCTTGGACAATCAGGCTTCTATTCGCGCGGAAGCATCTACGTCACCCGACTTCTCAATCCTGCGGCGAAGCCTGGAAGATGCACGACGCCAAGAGAGAGACGCACTTGAACGTGAATCAACACACAAGGCCTCCATCCGGGACCTGAAAACGCGCATCGTAGAATTGGAGCGGGAGAATCATGAGCTCAAAGCTAAGGCGCTGAGCACCCGCTCTCCAAAAGTATTCCCATCGACGCCACTTAAAGTCCAAGAGGAGCTTCGGAGCCTTCGCAGCCAACTACTCGACATGCACAAGGCCATGAAAGATCTAAAAACCCAAAACCACGAATTGCAACATGCCTCAGTAAACGAAGAAGAGCGTAGAGATCTCCACGACCTGCTCAAATCATCGACTCTCGAGGCCGAATCTTTAGCGGTACGCCTTTCCGAGCGTGACACCCGTGTTCAAGAATTGAGAACGCATCTCCGTAGAGTCCGTGACGAGCGCGCCCTGTCCATTAAGAAAGCAGACACAGCTCGTCACGAGCTGGAGTCATTACAGGCCAGATACGAGGCTCTACTAGAGGAGTTGACACAACATTCGGAACGAAAAGGACGACACGCCAAGGAAATCAAAGGTTTAGGGAAAGAGATTATGTGGTTAAGGGCCCGATTGGTCCGGGAGGAGAAATTCCGTCAGGATCTTGCGTGGAGTAAGGGGCTCATGGAGCTGGGTGAACGGGTTCGGATTGCATGGTACGTCGTCCCTGTCCGGCTGACATGTTCATTGTGTTTGCTCCTTTCCTTTTCAAGTATAGGCATGGCTAATATGATATGTTTTCCTTCCTCCTTTGTACGTACAGTAACGAAACCGACCTCAAAATGATCGCTGAAATGGGGGTGAAGCCCAACAGCCCGCGAAAGAAATTTGACGCCCGTCTAAAACTTAAAGCTGTAGCATGCATGGCCTTGGCTGTCTGCCGGATGCAATTGATGAGTGCTGAATGGAAGAAATCAAAGAAACTTGGTGAAGGCCTTCGGAAAGCGAAGGGGGAGGTATTGAAGAAAAGGGAAAGTATGAGAAGGAAAGCTCTGACTGACTGAGAGTATTTGATATACCCCGTGTTACGCTTCCCATTTTGTTGCTTCTACGCCTAGTTCCATGTCTCTGTTCGATTTGCAATTTTCTGGATTTTTGGGCGATTGGGTTCGATTTGTATTAGTCGTTCGAAATTCTCTTTTCTTTGCCATGTACGGAATACTTGAGGGTTCCTTCTGCCCGGTGTTTATGGGGTTTTGGCTTCTCGCTCTGCGGAGCATTATTACTCTTCCTCTGTTCTTTTCTTGTTTTTCATCCTTATTCCATATGATACTCTTCCACCACCGTTGTTTCATTGGCATTGCCTGCTTGGTAAACAGGCCTTATATATCCATATATACGAAGCAAATTGGCAGTTCTTGATGATTAATTTCCCTTTGTTCACGGTTTTCTTTTGTCTCTTGCATAATACGCATGGCATATACATTTTCTACGGCGCTAGTTATCAATACCCTTTATGAGTAACGCCCCGCCGAAGTGAGAAAAAAAGGATAGGTGATGGAGAGGGGAATGGAGTTAAAAGCCAACGGTTCGCCTCTTTCAACCGCCGAGACAAAAATCGAGAAGTATACTTAGACAAAAATAAATAGGACAAATTGTAAAAAAAAGAAAAGACGGGAAGAGAAGAAAAGCAGGCGAATGTCATAGTCTCCCAGGCATGAGATGGACTGAAAAATACTACCAAACCAGAGGCGCTCATCATAAATATGCCATCCAAGGAAAGAAATACCAAAATGGTCAAGTGACAGAACTGGATTGTAAAGATAAAAGGTGGGCTAAACAATCCATCAGAATTCGCCCATCAGAATTGGACAAAGACGCCTCGACACATTAAAAGAAGCAACACCTATACTCTATATGAAGGTTTAAAAAAAAACATGTAATATATATCACGACCCCTCACTACCGAACTCCAAGGTCCATTCATTATTTTTCTTTAAATCTTCTTCGCTCACGGTGGGGCGCGAAGACTTCAACGCCTTGATGAAATCTCTAAGTAGAAGGGGTGGCTCGAGGAGTTTATCCGAATCGATGTCCACCCATGTCATTTCCATGGCCCCATTGTCGCCTGGAGAACATGGTGTGAGCTTTTCCTGCTCGTCCACAATTACCTGAATGAGCTCTGTTAGGATCTTGTAATACACCTCTATTTCTGCCTAAGAAGGCAGGGGGATGGTAAGGAGGAAGATGATATACCTTTTTATAATGCGTCGCAGTTTGAATTTTGCGGATAGGTTGCATGAGTGCATCTTGAACAACTACGCTGATATCACTTCCAGAGTATCCTTCGCTCATTTCAGCAAGTTGCCGGTAATCCGCATTGGTCAGCTGGCACGGTGTGCTTCCAACATTTAGCATGAACATCTTCACCCTTGCCCGAACATCTGGAAGACCGATGTGAACTCTTCGTTGGAACCGTCGCCTGATAGCCATATCTAATTGCCAGGGAATGTTTGTGGCTCCGAGTACTAAGATTCCTTCAGAATCCTTGCCAACGCCTTGCATTTGAACGAGCAATTCTGTCTTTATACGACGAGAGGCTTCAGACTCTCCTTCACCACGAGGACCGCAAAGAGCATCCACCTCATCGATAAATATAATCGCCGGCCTGCTCTCACGAGCCATATTAAAAAGTTGCTTGACGAGCCTGAAAGTTCAAGTTAGAGACAATTCCGGGCAAGGACAATAAACCGCATGATAAATAGTTCTAGTTCAACTTTTCTCTTACCTTTCACTTTCACCCATCCATTTCGAGACCAAATCACTACTGCTCACACTGAAAAACGTGCTATTCGCTTCCGTAGCTACTGCTTTGGCGAGGTACGATTTTCCAGTTCCCGGTGGCCCATAAAGTAATATAGCTTTCCACGGCTGTCTGTGGCCTGTGAAGAGATGGGGGAATTTCATGGGCATAATAACCGCCTCTTTGAGGGCTTCTTTCGCCTGATCGAGACCAGCAACATCCTCCCACTTAACATTTGGTTTGTCAGATAAGATAGATCCAGCCAGGGCAGCTCGCAGCTTTTTCGCTTCGGCATCTTCGTCGTCGTCGTCTTTTCTAATTCAGCCATCAAGTGTCAGCTACATATATTCGTGAACAAGGGCCTCCCAAGGCAGGCCAGAGGCACCAAACAGATCAAGCCTAAGGGTCGGTGATAAACCTACGCTCCTTTCCCACTACCATGTGCAACTCTCCCATTCGCCCCTACAGCACTGGGTTTTTTCCGATTATCGTTCCCTGCCAGGTGGTTCTTCAGTTTTTCAGCCCTTTCCATATATTCTCCAGTTTTTGCTCGAATCATCTCTTTCGATTTTGGGTTCTTTTCCCATTTTAAAGCCAGCATGAACAGCTCGAGAGCGGAATAGTACGTCTGGTAAGCTTTCTCATATTCGCCAGCGTTATCATGTTCGATGGCCTTTTTCACGGTATCTATAGCCCGTCCGAGGAAATCTGTATTGCTCATGGTGGTATATTATACCTGTAATGCTAGTTGACTTGCTAGAACTAACTGATGACTTGATACCCGATTCGACGTTCCCCCTCCTGGGAGAAACCCCACGCGAGCAAAACAAAAGAGGGACTGGGAAGCGGAATGGCAGTCAGACGTGGCACAAAACTTGTATTTGAAGAAACTGGAGATACTTCGTAACTTTGGCTGCCAACCTTTATTATATGTGAGAGAACAGGGACTGTTGTTGTGAGGTGAAAGCTGTTGGATGGGATGCCAGTGGGTTGGATGTGGAGGCTCCGCGCTAGTGCCGTTGCCATCGAGATGTGGGTTAAGTTTGACAACATCCCTCTTTTGAAAGCACACCTAAACAATCCCTAGTTCGACAATCATATCAACATACAACATCTCTCCATATAGGTACCATGGCGGATCCACAAAAACAGCTCCAGATCCTCAGTGATGAGTACCAGAAACTCGAAACAGGTCCGTTACAGCATACCCCTCTCTTAAAGATACCTTCTAAGAGTCCATTCTTACGCCACCACAGAACTCCAAGAGATTGTACAAGCCCGTGAGAAATTAGAGGCACAGCAACAGGAGAACAAAAGTGTGCAGAATGTGAGGGAAAGCTGCATTTCATGAAGAATACTTTCATTGCGGTTATCATGCTGATATTTCCTCCAATTTCTTGCATACATAGGAATTCAAGTCCCTCGAAACCGACGCGAATATTTACAAACTGGTTGGTCCGATTCTTCTTAAGCAAGATAAAGGTGACGCCATGATGGCTGTAGATGGGCGTCTAGATTTTATCGAAAAGGAGATGTATGTGCACGCCTTATACTATCGCTTTTTCCTCGGCCAGAGCGAGGAGATCGGCCTCCTTCCAGGAAATTTTCGCTTTTCGCTCCCTTTGGCAGAGCATTGCTAACTTGAGAGATGGAATAAACTAGAACTCGGATCGAAAAGCAAATACATGATATCCAAGAAAAGAGTGAGAAGAATAAGATAGAGGTATTTCTTGCCATATATCAGCATCTCGTTCTACGACAACCTATCTAACCCTGTCATAGATTATCCAACTACAAACGCAGGTACAGCAGCAGCAACAGCAACAGCAACAAGTAGGCGCAGCTACCGCCTAATTGTACAGTCGTACATAGCATAATTAATGATTTGATACCTGGGTCGATTCCGTTCTGCAATGAACCATATCGTTCCTCTCTGACGACCGATTACGAAATAGTTTCCGAGCCGTGGGAGGCTCCAATCCGCTGTAAATGACCTGGAAATGTTTTAGGTTAAATCACCTATAGGTGGTTTGATTGCTATTTAGGAATTATACTTCCAAAAATCATGCAATCGGCGGATTCACGAAGCGCAAAAGGCTGTACAGGAAATAGAAATGTACTGCTGGGGAGTTTCACAATATAAAACGGTTAAAATGACGTATAAATTTAGCGCACTATTTTCCCGAATATAACATGCGCGCTGGATCTTTTTCAGAATATCCTGGCCGAAGGAAGGAAGCTTTTCCGAACTTTAATTCCTCGATGCATACATACTCCGCAACCACCAAAGGCTACCTGCCAAAGTCGATAAATCTTGAGACATTGCCTAGCTATACAAATGTCACAACTCTCCCACCCATCTCTATCCTCTAAGCACGAAATGAGTCCCCTCTTTGGCCCGTTTCACGGATGAAACAGAACTTCAGAAAAAGATAAATGAAACAAAACGCACATTCGGACAAAGCATACAGGCTGTCTATCCCTATCTCGATGCTGTACTCAATGTAAATACGAATAGTTCTAAGTCCTGACAAGAAGGCTATGTCCTGTCATTTCCTTAGGTTGTTCGATGCCCATGGCTGCGAGGATGGTCGGTGCGACATCGCCCAAAACTCCACCGGACTTCTCCAAGCTCCAACCCTCTGGCGCGTTGGCCATGATGAAAGGGACTTTGTTAGTCGTATGTGACGTCTTGGGCGTTCCTTCAGCGTTCTTCATCTCCTCGGCGTTTCTGTACCAGACTTGTTAGCACCCCTTTCGCATTGAAATTCAAACCAGAAAGATAGCAAAAATATGCATACCCATGATCAGCCGTGACGAAAAGGATATATCCGTGCTGCTTGCAAGCTTCAAACACTCTCCCAATAGCCTTATCCGTTGCCGTCACAGCCTCAACGGCAGCTTCATACACTCCAGTATGGCCCACCATATCCGGCGGGGCGAAATTGTTCATCAAAAACTCAAATTTCTTCTCACTAATACGCTCAGCAAGCTTATCTGCCACAGGAGCAGCACTCATTTTCGGGTCGAGGTCATAGGTTGCTACTTTTGGAGACGGGATTAACTCCCGCTCTTCGCCGAGGAACTGCTTCTCAACGCCGCCGTTGAAGAAGAAAGTGACATGAGCGTATTTCTCTGTCTCGGCGATGTGGCATTGTTTGAGGCCTTGCTTGCCCAGCCATTCCGCGAGAACGTTGCCCATGTGCTGAGGGGGAAAAGCGATGGGAAATTTATAGTCAGTTTTATATTGGGTCATAGTTGTGATTGAGATGTTTTTGGGGTAAGGGAAGTTTGGTTTGGGGGACCGGTCGACGTCCCCGAGGAGCTGGGTTATTTCCCGTACACGGTCCGAGCGGTAGTTGAAGAAGAAGAGCGTGTCATTGTCTTTAGATCTAGGTAAGCAGATGTGAAATCCAGCAGGGGTGGGAGAAGCGTGAATTGTACCTTGTATTCTCCTCTCCTTTCCTCCAATAATAATTGGCTTCAAGAACTCGTCATTTTCTCCTTTCTGATATCTCTCCTTGATGGTCTGGACTGGGTCTGTGGATTCTTCCCCTCCTCCACCAGTAACAAGCCCGTGCAAAGCAATCTCGATACGATCCCACCTCTTATCGCGATCCATAGCAAAATATCTGCCTACCACGGTCGCCAACTCGCCAACACCCAATTCTTTGGTCTTGTCAAGCAATTGTTGCATATACCCAGCTGCACTCTTAGGATCCGTATCTCTCCCATCCCCAAAGAAATGGATAAAGACCTTGGGAATCTTCATTTCCTTAGCCACCTGTAGTAGCCCGAATAAATGGTTGATATGAGAATGGACACCGCCATCAGAGATGAGGCCAAGGAGGTGCAATCGCCCATTGCCATCTTTCGCTTTCTGGAACGTTTTGACGATGTTCTCGGTCTTGTTCATATCTCCATTCTTCAGGGTTTGGTCGATGCGTACAACATCTTGCCAGACCACACGCCCAGCGCCAATATTCAGATGACCCACTTCACTGTTTCCCATGAGGCCTTCTGGGAGGCCCACGGCGAGGGAGGAAGCATCGAGCTCGGTATAGCCCTGTGCAGTTTTGGAATTGGAGTCCGCGAACGAGGACATGACCGGGGCGTTAGCTGCAGCGATAGCGTCTCCATCGGGACGGGAGTCAGGGCCAGCAATACCCCAGCCGTCAATAACGACTGACAAAGGTCGGCATTAGTGTTAATCATAAATCGTCTTCCGAAAGTAGAATAATATAGAGGCTGTGTAGGGCAATTGGAGGAATCGGCATACTCAGCACTGCTTTGTGATCAACCTCGGTCATTGTGGCGAATATCAAGCTAGATAACTAGGAAATGATTGTGTCCAATGGCACAATTCAAAAGCAGATATTGGTTATACTTAGCTGAGGAATTGAACCGCTAATGCGTGCTTTTGCGTTCGCGCAGAGAGGCGAGCATATGCGGTGGAAATGAATGTTGGCGGGGGAGGGGCATTTTTCTGGTCCAAACATATTTATAAATTCGGCGTAGTCAGCTTAGTTTTTCGACGTCACCGAACAAAGCACGTACCGTTTGCTCCAGCATTGCGCCAGCTCCCGACTTCATGAACAATCCACCCTCGCTGACCACCACAAGCAGCTGGCGCGGAAGCTGCGAAAGCCCTCAATGAGCTTTGCGCCCGAGCAAGAATAAAAAATACAACCAAAGAATCCGACCAGACGCCAGAACCTGATATCATTATGACCTCCTCCGTTTCCATGCCTGGCATAAAAGTCGTCTCTTCCCTCCAATCGGCCACAAACACATCCTCCCCCGCTACACCAGGCGTCCCTCAACAACTCCAAGTCCAATCTCAAACCCAGCACCAGCCCCAACAGGAAGATCAACAAGGCATACCACAACCCGCTCCCTTCCCCCCTCCACAAACGTTTGATATCCTCCCCTCGCTCCACGACCTTCTCCTCCGCCTTGCCTCAAGCTCCTCAAACCCGCACCAACACCAGACAGATCCAACCTCTGCAGGCGACAACGATGGCCCATCATCAGCTATAGGAGGACCGGGGACGGGACCCGGAGTTGCCGCAAACACAACTGCTGCGCGCCCCACATCTGTAGATGCAGCGGCGGTGGCATTTCTGGACCCGAAGTTGCTACTATCGGAAGCTAGTGCGGTGAAGATTCGCATCCAAAAAGCAAAAGCGGCGTTGGAGTCATTGCCTGATATACAGCGGGGTGTGGCGGAGCAGGAGGATGAGATTAGAGTATTAGAAGAGAGGATCGAGAGGTTGAAGGGGATCATTGTCGAGTTTGGAAAGAGGAGTACGGGGTTTGCAGGGGTTCCAGGAATGGGATAACATGATGTTCTCGGATGAGGTTGTTTTTGGTAGGGAAAGGGATCTGTGAATGTTCTATTGATTTTGGGGAATACATTGGTGTATGGCGCTCTCATTTTCACTATCAACCGGGGGGCTTTGGATGGAGTTCATGCCCTAGTTAAAGTATTAATGAAGTTTACCAATGGGTTCATTGAGTGGCTGCAATTTGGCTCGCATTAACTATCTAATACAAGCCAGCAAGAGACAAGTAATTACTGAAATTAGTTGCAATTTACATGGAAATGTATGCGATTGTGTGCAAATATCAGTCCGTGGATGTTGACTTCATTTCCAAGTAAAATATTTTACAAGCATTTCTGATGATGAGATTCAGACGTGCCAACGAAATACGACGAGCGGAATGAGGGGAAATGATGCCAAAAGTAGTGCAATAGGAAAAAATACATATATAATCGATCGCCCAGCTGCGCCATGGATCGCTTGTTGAAAATCCATTAAACCCATACTCATCATGCATATAACGCTCGTGGTCCTCATGTCAGGTTGAAAATAAATACCGCTTTTGTTTTATCCCCCATTTTTTTTTTCCATCGCCATTTTCAAAGTTTGTGTTTTGATTCCGAACCATCAATGATAATAATGCGTTCAAGTCCTGCTACAACTGGAATTCCCCAAACAATGGAACTGAAAGCTTTCTAGACGGGTAGCGGGAAAGTGCTTGCCCACGCAGCCATTTCTTTGCGCAAATCCAAAATCTCCTGCACACTTTCGCTAGCCACCTTAGCCTTGAAGTCTTTGAGCTTGTTAGCCTCCTTGGGCAGGCCGGCCTGGATGGTCTTGCAGATATTGATAGCCTTGTCAATATAGTTGGCGATGCGCTTGAAATCCTCCTCGCCCATGCCACGGCTGGTCATGGCTGGGGCGCCAATTCGAATGCCGCAGGGCGTTAACGCGGACTTGTCGCCTGGGATGGAGTTCTTGTTGCATGCAATGTTGATCTGTTCGAGAACGGCTTCAACACGGGCACCGTCAAGGGACTTTGGCCTTAGATCCAGAAGGACCATGTGGCTGTCCGTTCCGTCAGAGACCAACTTGCAGCCTAGCTTTTTAAACTCCTCCTCAAGGGCTTTGGCATTCTTCAGCACTTGCTGTTGATATTGCTTGAACTCCGGGGTATCGACTTGTTTTAGGGCAACGGCCAGAGCGGTGATGGTATGGTTATGGGGACCCCCCTGATGGCCAGGGAAGACGGAGAAGTTAATGGGGCCCTCGAGGTCGTACATGGTTTCCCTTCCGGTCTTAGGGTCAACACTCCTTACACCCTTGCGGAAGAAGATCATAGCTCCTCTAGGGCCACGGAGAGACTTGTGGGTAGTAGTAGTGACCACATCAGCATACTCGAATGGAGATGGGATGACGCCGGCAGCAATGAGGCCAGAAATGTGAGCCATGTCCACAATCAGGTAGGCACCGACGGAATCAGCGATCTCCCGCATCTTCTTATAATCGATCAAGCGACAGTAGGCAGAGGTACCCGCAACAAGACACTTTGGGCGGTAAAGCTTGGCATTTTTAGCAAGGGTCCCATAATCGATGATGCCAGTCTCGAGGTCGACTTGGTATGGCAAGGTTTCAAAATATGTTGAAATAGCGGAAATCCTATTCGGGGTGAGAATTGTTAATGCCATTTATTTTAAATAGAGCAAATCATTGATATAGCTCCAGTTATACATACTTTTTCTGGGGGGTTTGATATCCGTGACTCAGATGCCCTCCGTGAGGAAGATCCAAGCCCATCAGTCTGTCGTGTGGTCTCATCAAAGCTTGATAGACTTCCAGATTTGCAGGGCTTCCGCTCAAGCACTGAACATTGACACCCCACCTGGCTGGATCCAGATTGAAGGCCTTGAGAGCTCTCGTCTGGCAAGTGAGCTCAATTGTGTCAATGTGTTGGTTGCCACCATAATATCTGGCGCCCGGGTAACCCTCGGAATATTTATTTGACATGGGAGATCCCAAAGCATCGAACACAGCGCGGGAAGTAAAGTTCTCAGAAGCGATCAGAACGACTGACTCTCGTTGGCGTTGAATCTCTTTTTTCTGTATGGTTGGTGGGGAATTGAGTCAATAAAATGAGGGGCAACAAGGTTGTTTTTAAAGATCATGGAGATCAGCAGAAAATGAACTGAAATTGTTACATACCATAATCTCAGCAACCTCTGGATCAGACTCAGCCAGCGACTTCTCGAGTTGCTGTCCATATAGCGTTAGCTATTTGACATTCATTCCATCTAAAACATCGATAGGACGCTTACCTCTCGGTGAGACTGTGATAGAGCGTATGTCGCCATGATGTCGATAAGATCCTGGCTCTTGAATTTACCAATTCCTGGAGATATACGAATTCAGGGGTCTCTGAAGTAAAGTGGCGGGGGAATGGAAGTGGTTCGGAAGGAGGGTTTGGAGAAGGGTATGAAGACAGGATTTTGCCCGCTTTTTGGCCAAAAAAATTATTTTTTCAAGCCCCACCGACGTGATTAGGGTTTATCATGTGATCAATCTCGGCCTATATATGATGTTTCTTATCAACACAGTATTGTGACAATATGGGATAGGAATGAGGTCGCAGCAGAACAGTCTCCTCACATGTTATCATCGACTTTAAAAACATTTCCGTGAAGCTCTGGGGGATAAAAGCAGATAGGTTATTTGCATTGCTTGGTCGATTCAAAAAAATCAATTCAACAGGCTGACAATCATACAAGGAAGGAAATAAATTATCATGATGCCAGGGCCTGCGTTTTCCGCTTCCTTTCTTCCCTCCGTGCTCTCCGTTCCTGGCTGGTTTCGTCCCTGTGCTTCTTGCTCCGTTTGTCCCCATGTCGCTTATCCGACTTCCCCCGCGTAATTTTTGTATCTTTGGTTTCTTTCGATTTCGGAGACGGCTTCACTTCTCCATTTCTCGAATGTATGTCGGTACTGTCATCAACTGAATTGGAATGAATCCGTTTATGTTTTTTGCGTCGCTCCACCTGCTCATTGCTAGACCCTATTTCCATCGATGATTTCCTCCTCCTTTTGCCTTCCCGGTCCTGAGAAAGTGGCTGAGGCATTCGGAATGAGGCCCCATCTGACTCGTCCGAGCCGGATCCAAATGTTTCGGGCAGATCGTCTGTCAAACCAATTGGTTTGTATCGCATTTTGAGATTTCTGGGCTGTTGTTGTTTCGGCTTTGTTAATTCACTTATTGGAACAGATTGCTCCGAATATGTAGTCCCGTTTTCCAAGCTAATGATCCGCTCCAGATGAAAGGTTTGTGCGACATCCACGCGGCTTCGGAAGTAGACATTGCCCCGTTCATCAGGAAGTAGAAGCGACTTGTTTTTCTTTGCTTCAACCTGGTCCTCCCGGAGTTGGTAATTTACACCCTTGTGTGTCAATATAGAGCCCCCCGTAGCTACAGTATCAAGCGCAAGTTCTTGTATAGAGTTCATTGGCACTGACGCCGGCGCGGTAATGTGCCATATCCGTTTCCTTCGCAGATCCGAGAACACTTTTGAAATATCCGACGATCGCGGAGTAGTTGTTGGTATTAGTTTAAATCCTTCCGGTGGTTTGAATTCTTGCGCAGGAATTTGTATTGGTGCAGCAGATCCCCTACGAAATACAGTTAGTTTTTCAGAACGCCAAATTGTTTATATTGGTTAGGGAGAAGACGTCTCACATCGAAGGCGTGCTGGATCTTCCTTCGGATAAGCTGTCACTTTCATTTTCAACCTCTGAGTCTGAACTTGAAGAGCTTGGTTCCGGATCAAGTTCTTGCTTCGATTCCGTTGCGGGGTGATTTTTTGATTTTACCTTCTCAGTGGGTTTTCGGCTGGAGGACTTGGTCTTCTGCGGTTCTCGTTCAGGGTAGGATGGGGAATCGTCACCACTACTATCACTGTCCGTAATGACCTCCTTGCTCAACGGGGGAGCCATGTTTGATATCGGCTCTTTCGAGCGATGCTTCGCCCACTAGAGTCGGTGCGATCGAGAGAGAGTAAGTTGCTGGCCGGTTTAATACCTAGTCATAGTTAAAGTGGAATTTATATAAATCCAAATATACTGGCTTTGTCCAGAAGTTAACTCCAGAACCAGGTGCTGGTATTCGATCTGCTTTCCAGGAGATAAATGTTCGTTGCTTCAACTTTTCTCAAAAAAAGTTTTGGCGCACACCGAAGTGCACGGACCACCATTGAAGATCTCTCCGCCAGAGCTTCAACAGAAACTTCCAAAGTTCGGCCACCGACACGAGCTTAGGTGGAGTTCGCCTTGAACATGAAAAGGAAAGGAGGTATGCAATCGCAATCAGGTACGCCTTGCACCGTTTTCCGGCTCCAACGTGAAAAGTGGATAAATTAACAGCTTCATGTCTTAGCCCCCGTCAGCGCGATTGCAGCCCGGAGGTCACGACAAAAATTGGTCGCAGCTTCGCAAACTTCAACAACGGATGTTGAATCGTTTGTAAACGAAGAACCTCCATTGAAGAAAACAAAAACTAGCGCTTCGGAAAGGTCGTCTAGCGGTAATTCCAAAAATCGTCAATCCCTGCACGGAGGAGAGAGCGCTGAGGCTCCTGCTTCAACGAAGGTGACATCCAAGGCGAAGCGCTCAGATGAGCCCCACGCCGTGGGTACTAGCAATGAATATCAAAGCGACATTAGTGATGAATACGATGGTGTCGAGACGGAAGGCACTAATGGTGAAATAGAGTGGTATACGTTGTCCTGATTCACTCTCAACACAAACCACATTCTAACAGACTACAGTGGTCGACCTTTCGCCAATGATCCAGTAGACTTCCAGAGTTTCCTGTTGTCGAAAAGTCGCATCGGTAGGAAAGATGTAGTTTACCGTACGGACAACGCGATTTGCATTCGGTTGAAGTTAAAAACGGTACGCCACCATGCTTGTGTCTGATGGCATTCGCTAATGAGAGGAAGAACGTGGGACTCATCGGTCAATATGACCTATGGGTTAAACGAGGTGTTGTCAGCATAATGGGGGCAAAATTGCCTCCGAGCCCTCATCTCTACAGAATCTATGCGCCGTCGACGCATTCACTCCCTGTCATAAAATGCGTTTCGGGCATTGAGGGCTATGCGGAGGTTGAGATCAGGTCTTGCAACAATGGGCTTAGCCGCTTAAGAAACCTGTCAAACCTATATCATCGGATATGGAATACCAAGGAGCCAGCTCCGGGTTCCATTTTACAGCCCGGCCGATGTTTATCATTCTCAATCGTAAGCCTGCTTCGAAAGACTTCATTATCTGCTTGCTAACAAGCCTCCAGCTTCACTCGTCTTCTGACGATCCCTTAAAAAGGCATCTACGCCCACTACATCTTGATAAGAAATGGAGCGCGTCTATTCATAGCCTGTCTCAACGAGGAGGCTTTCTTCGAGTATTAACTTGTGGCCCGAAAGGATCTGGAAAATCCACCTTCAATAAATACCTTCTTAACCACCTCCTGAGCCCTCCTCCGTCGGAGGATAACTTGCAACACAACCAGCATGGGGTTGCTTTCCTGGATTTAGATCCTGGGCAACCTGAGCTGTCTCCGATGGGTCAAATATACCTTGCCCACTTGCGAACACCACTTCTAGGACCGCCGTTTTCTCATCCAACCCTTAATTCTCAATCAGATGGACATATTGTTAGATCCCATTATATTGGAGCTTCTTCACCAAAGGATGACCCTGACCACTACATCGCGACCGCAATGGATCTGATGAATCGTTATCAAGAGCTTCTCCAGAGCTATCCCCAATGCCCCCTTATCATAAACTACCCTGGTTGGATCTTTGGGCTTGGCCTCGAGATTGCCATATCTTTGGTCACATCATTGGGCCTCACTGATGTAGTATATATGAGTGACAAAGGACCAGCTGAGGTCGTGGAACCGCTAACCGCCGCGGCCTCGGAGGCTGGCATCCCCGTGGCCATTCTTCCATCTCAACCCACAGATTTTGTGTCTCGATCCAGTGCCCAGCTACGGTCTATGCAGATGCTTTCTTACTTCCATTTCATCCAGCATCAAGGCAAAAATGGGGTTTGGTCTGACATTCCGCTCTGTCAAACTCGCCCTGTAACTGTCAAGTACTCTGGAGCCTCACGGGGGATATTTGGAATAATGGTGACGGGGTCACACCATGACCCGGACATGCTACGTGACCTATTGGATGGAGCGGTCGTGGGGGTAGTTGCAATTGAAAACCTAAATGCAATCGCCAGTATCGACGGTAGGAACGATAAAACCATTGGGGTGCCCCATTTCGATTCCGACGGCGACTTGCAAATGGAGCCAGGTGTCACACTAAACGAAAACCAATCACCATCGCTACCCTCGTCACCATCACACCCATCACCAGATGACGACAAGCATCCTAACATCACTTACACCCCACGCGAGAACCTCCCTTACCTATTCGCAGGCAACGGCGCATGTTACCCCCTTGACCCCAACCTGTCACACTGCCTGGGCCAGGCAATTATCCGATCCATCAATGCCGAAACACAAACCGTAGACATCTACACCCCCATCCCACACTATAATATACGCGAGGCACTGGAGCAAGGCAACCGCCTCGTCCTCGTTCGAGGGCAGGTGGACAATCCCAACTGGGCAATCAGCGAAGAGTACTTTTCCGCGCGAGCTGCGGAGCGCCGGCATCGAAGGCTGATCGCACAAGCGAAGGCGAGCGGAGTCACATCTGATGCAGCAGCGCGTAGGGAGCAAACTATGGTGTCAGAGCGGCTGCGGGAGCGGGTACGGAGGGCAGGTAACGTGCCGTGGATGAGGCTGGATGAGGGTTCTGGGGATGCAAAGGAGCATGACATCAGGCAGATATGGAGACTACGCAAAAAGGCATATCCTGCAGACTCGGGAAGTGGCAGCGACAGGGAGTGGTAATATCTGTGTTGCACTACATCGTGTTTTGCAGTACGTTGTCTACAGATTAGTGCTAGGTATTTCGTGGGGGGGGGGGATGATTAATGTTTTCTCCTTCGACGTCTAACACTTGTCCCGATTGAGATTAATATGGCGAAATGCATCTTTAAAAGAATCTGCATTATAACCCCTCTCGAGCATGCTCAAGCATGAGACTCGACTAACAATTAAGGGGGCGGTCTATTGTGATTTTGACCTGCATAGGTGAAACTGTAGAGGGCCGTTGAACCAAATCTGCCATGTTGTTAAGGGGGTATCAACAAAGCATGATATATGTATATATATATCTCTCTCTTATTGGATGTGAATTTCAAATGTCATTGCTCTATGGAACATGCTTTGGGATATTTGGTTTTGCATGTTCTCCCACATCAGATTCTGCATCTACATATAAATATCTACATATTTTGAACTCGATTCTCAATGTCCCTGTTTAATTCCATGCTCAACACTCCTGAAAGTATCGTGATGCTGTCTGCAATTTTGAGGGACATACATTATCTTTGAGCTCAGTCTGGCTCAGGAGGAACGAGCTTTCCTGGGATTGTGGGAATATTGAACCTGAGAAATGAAAAGAGTTTGCGATTAATATTGCATAGCTGATGTCAATCAGTTAGTGCATTGAGAATAATAGGAAACACAAATCCAAATCCGTGGTAAAGCAAGTTAGGAAAAATACCAGCCTCATCAAGGCAGAGGATATATGTTTCACCAGTGAAATCTAGTAGTTTACTGAGCCTGTCTTTGGTTTAGATACTTCTTTATTGAATAGTACATACAAAGGAAGGAAAAGAAAATACCATCAGCAATGGGGGCAATTAGCATGCTGTTCGCGCATCCATCCCAAACCTCATTTGCCATCACATACCACAGAGAAAGGGACTGATACAATGTCTCCTGCCTTCAATAGCCTGGAAACAGACGGTCTAGGAATGAGATTTCCCGGATATAATGGGGAAAGCATCCAAAAGAAGAAAATAAAAGTGATAGTGAAAATGGAAGTGGCACAAAAGAAAATGAAGCATTCAAGAAAAGCTGTCAAAAATGACAGGTCATATTTTCCCATCAGCCTCTTGCCGTATCAGTGGAAAGTGGAAGACGTGTTGAAGATCTCAAAAAAGCCACAGCAAGTTAGCATATTCATTGATAAACTGGTATCCGGGAGAATGGATGTAATCAAGGTTCCGTTGTCACGGAGCGGGAGGTGAAATTGAAAACCCGACCAGTGTGTATAATTTTGCAATCAACACATATACTTTTTTAATTCTTTCTCTCCTTTCTTTTCTTTTCTTTTCTTTTCTTTCTTCTTTCTTTCTTTCTTTTTTTGAATATCTCGATTTATGGTACCAATGGCAAGTTCACACATCCAGGCATATATCGAACCTGTCATCGATCAGCAAAAGCTTGTAGATCGAATTAAGCTTGAATCAAGGAATAGAGAGACAGAGATGGGGCGTGCGCTGAGGGGCCGAGATTCAAGATGGCCCGTCCCGGCCCCGCCTCTGGATGAGTTGAATGCAGAAACAGAGCCGCCGCTGCGGTTGAAAATCCACCCGCCCACCACATATCAAATTCAATATTCGCTCTCTCCCTTTGTTTCTCGGGATCTGTCAATAATGACCAAAACCCGCTGCCGGGGCCATGCAGAGATCCGGGAAATCGGATAAAATGTTGTCTCAACCATAACCACCACCACCACCATCGTCAGGGCATTGCGAGTGAGGATGAAAGGAGATAGTCGGTGAGGACGGGCTATCGCATGGCCATTCGGCGGATAAGACATCCGTGTGCGGAAGAAAAGGTTGATCCACTTTTTATTTCTGCTTCAATCCCTTATCATTCTTGAGACTAGCATCCTCGAGATGGTCTAGGTCTAGACGGAGGCAACGGGTGGCGTTGCTACGAGACATACTGTACCTTATTGGCTGGTGGTGGGTTGTCGGTGCATTCGGTTTTTCTAGTTTAAGATCGCTAGAAGCAGAATATACTGTGTATATCAGAAGGGAAAATATTTCAGAAACAAGAAGAGCATGTTTGTATGCATGTACTGCACATGTACATGTACATGAAAGAAGCCATCATGATCAAATCGGCCACTTTCTCGCATGTTGTTCAAAAATCATGATTTGACATTCTGGAAACGGAGGTCTGGTGGTTGTTGTTCCGCATTCAGCTGGGGAGTTACACATTCCACACCGCATATGTGTCATAGTTCCTGCCTCAATACCGGCAGACATGCTATATTTGCTCCTTCGTACCTCGTACGTACTGCCATGGTATTGTTCCGCATGCTGTGCTGCAAACGGGTGCGCAGAATGAACATTGGTTGGTGGCTTTCCATCTCAGCCACTCGATTTCACATGTTGGAAGACCTCTTTCCCCCTAACCCAGCTCAAAGTTCAAGACAGAGATGATATCTTGTGCGACATATAATAATGGAACAGACGGGGATTGTCAAAAATAGTGGAATTGGGTGATTCCAGCTTCAAGAGGGAGCGGTGCGGCAAACCAAACTAATACAGCGAATGCCCATCCGTGACCTCGCTGGGCAGGTCGACTACCGATGATATGCCGCTGCTAGCCATGAGCAGGGGTGCAAGCCAGGAGCCGGGAAGGGGAAAATGCCAGAAGGCCCGAAGGCCAGTGGATCGCTGCCCAACCGACGATGACATACAGGAAGGATATCGACCCTGGACACTTCCTGTTAGCAACTTCGCTCTTTTTATTCATTTTATTTCTCATCGCCAGGAGAAAGCGGGTGTGCCATCAATCCCTTTCGCCCGCGCTGAGCTGCTGTTTCTGTGGAAGCCCCATTCCGGGAGTTGATTCTCACTAGTAAGTTCCATGGTTTTCGCGTTTACAAGCGGTCATATTCAATGCCCAATGACGCTTATTTTTCAGGGAGCAGTAGGTTGCCCGTTATCTGCGTCTAGAACTGAACTCTGAACTCATCGGACTCGAGAGATTCAAGTTTCCAACAGTCTAAGTCACCAATACAGATACAGCTCAAGCTGGTACTCTCCCATCTGGCGAGGTCACCGCTGCCTGGAAGATCCACCCCCGATATCCTTCGCTTCCCACTTTCCAAGTTCCGGGGCTAGTGTGAAACCAGCTAACAACGGCCCTGCTGCTTGGAGTCGATCCTTTCGACACGTGGAAACTGCCGTTTTGGGTCTAACATCGTTTTGCTCGTTGCACATCATGATGACAATTACGGATCGTTGAGTGAGTGACCATCATCTACCCCCTGTATGACAGACATACGGCGTAGACAAGCCATGCCCAAGCAAGCGGGCCATTCATCTCATACTCTTATCAATATGATCGTGGTTATTCGACATCAGGTCGCCGCCACCAGTCCCGGAGAAGACCCTTCTGGCCCCTTCTGGTATCCAGAGGATGTTGCGTGATTGCTATTGGATCAAACGACTGCTCTCCCTGTGCGATTCTCGTGCTACTCGGCTTTGTGAGAGAGCAGGATATATATAGCCAATAATAGGAGTAGGTAACTAGGAGGCAGGGTCATCATTTTTCTCCATCGGAGCGCAACAGGCGAATATCCCTTGTGGTGGTGGGGGTTTCTCGACACAATCAATAATTTCGAACAATAAGCAAAGGGAGGGGGGGAAAAAATTTAAAAAAATAAATAAAAAATACACTGAGAATCAGCGGGTGTCAAAAAAATGGTACACAAACGAACGCATCCCGTAAACGACAAGCGCTCCAGAATTACAACTCTGCAAAGCAACGGTCGCACGGGAGTAATAAGAATAATACAACTCCAGAGTAATTACGACTAACGTTAGAAACAGAGAAGCTCGATAAGTGGGATCTCCAACGAGGGAGACGACGATTACTGGTACAGACAGATGTGCCAATTTATTATTTATCGTAGCTGTGCGACAAGACACGACGTTTCCCGTGGAGCTCGCGATGTTATCAAGGGCAAAGTTGAAACCTTAGCCAGGTACCACCGGTTTTTATTGATCTCAAAAGAAGTTAATTTTCGTTCCCGACAGCGCCTGTTTCAATGGTTGTCTGTGAGTTATCTGTTTCTCCCGTGTTTCATCTTTTTATATGGGTTTATTTTTATCCTCAAACCATCCATAGCTGAAAATGAAACAGAAAGAAAGAAAGAAACAGGAGAACAAGAAGCCCGCTGACTCTCCCCTCCCCCATCTGCATTTGACTCTCATCGGAGATTATTATCATATGGGAGCATCCCCAGCTGGAATCCCTCTTGTAAGATTAATAAACAATCATCATAAAATGAGTGTGGTAGTTCGCTAGTTAGTTACTGCAACAGTGCCATAGATCACTTGTTGTCCCATTAATAAACGGTCATAGTCGCCAAGCCTCTGCTAGTGACTGACTCAGCATCCGGGCGGCAGCGGACATCTTGGATCCACTCCTTCTGGAAGCCTTGCCTGTTGGGGAGCGGATGGCTGCGATGGACTGGAATCCCATGCCCCGGTACTCCGTCCTCTGATCCACGGGTGGGCGGGTGGGCGGGTGGTGGCCTGGGCCTGGCCTGGCCAAGATGCGGCGGCTTCCGGACCTGGGTAGGATCGCAGGAATGGAGGAGTTGTGTTGGATGTGGGTTTGGCAGATGCGTGATGTTTTTCCCGTTATCGTCGTTATCATCGTTATGGGTCAGTTCATTGCCGCTACATGAAGGAAATAAGGTTACCCAGGCACGGAGTATCTCTTGTGAGCAGTGGAGCGGGAACGACGGCACAGATGGGAATTTGCTCTTATCATCATCATCATCATCATCAACGTTCCCTGTTATGTGGGGGGCAAAAAAAAAAAAAAAAAAAAAAAAAAAAAAAAAAAAGATCCCTCTCATCAACTACCTGGTTCCGGCAAACATGCTACCTTATCTCCCTTTTCAGCGTCTAGCCTTTGTCCGTATGTATGTATGGACTCTGTACTGTACATGTCCTACATATACGCACACACATACAACCGCGTTATTGTCCAACGTTGCGAGACGCAAGGACCATCGATGGAAATAATCCCCCAAGCGGCGTGGAATGCATATCCGGGTGCTGGATATGCACCGTGCAACTTGGGCCTTATGAACCGTTGGCATCTATAAAGTGGAATTTCCTTGTCTGAACCATCGTCCAGGCTGGCTACATGCGAGATGGAATATGTGTGTATGTATATGTATATGTATATGTATATGTATGTTGTATGTTGTATGTTGTATGTTGTATGTATCCCTATGTCCTCCTCCTCGATGTAGCCATGTATGTCTGCATGCGGTGTAAGCTATGCTCCGCACGCAAAAGACAGTACAAAGCAGAGAAAGGGATGAAGCATCCATCCGTTATCTCCATACTAGAAAGCACAAAGGGCTGCTCTGCTTCCACGCCCGGAAGCGAGCAACATCGCCGTGTATGATCATTAGTAGTGTCGTCGTTTTCGTCAAGGGATGGGAGGATGTGATTATCAACCCGTACAAATCCGTTAACTTGACATGTAGTTCTATCTTGATAGCCGCTCAAAGAAGCAAAGAAAAAAAAGAAAAGAGAGAGAAAAAAAAAGAAATACGCAGATTCCCCCATAACTAGCTGCTCGGGAACTCACTTACTGTCACAGATCACTTTTCTTCCTTCTGCCCTTTTCCGCTTCTAACCTGCCCATCTATCACCCCCGTATCACAGTGCTTATCCCTTATAATTATCATCACCATTGTGAATGGATCGCAAATCCCACCCTGCCAATGACCAGGGTCGGAATAATAATATTACCAAGAAAACGAATCAAAAATTACTCTTAGTTATTGCCGAAGTAGTTATTGTATCATTATGATCCATATCGTATCTTGAAACCTGCTCGTCCCCCCTGCGATGGAAGCTAGTTAGATATGCCTGGCTAGTGTGTCTGCAGCCATGTGAATCATCGGGATTAATTCCTCTGAGGATGCTTCCGGCCTGCTGGGCTGAGTAAGTTACATGCTGGTTTCAAGGCCCTTCTTGCATGGAGATGGTTGGGAATGCTGCGTGCAGAGAACGGTGCAAGCCACTGCAGCAGCCGCTGCCACTCTGCCAGAGAGCCCAGATGGATAGACAGACGGGCAGGAAAAGCACCCACCAGCCTGGCCAGACCAGCGGCACCGATGGGTCAAATGTATCCAAGAAGAACAGTCAATGTTGGGTTTGCCTGTATTGCTGGGTGTTGTGTATTTGGTGATTTGACTCGTTTATTTGGCTTCGTCGATGCTGAAATCACCCCACGAATGCTTTGACAAACAGAAAAGAAAGCAAACAAGAAGTGACAGATCGCAGGCCAACAGCAGCATCAGCTTGCCTCCTCTCCCTCTCCCGAGCCTGTTTGTTTAGACTTTGGCCGTACCCTGTCTCGCCGTTGTCTCGCCCACCTCGGCTCCACTCATCGCCTCTCCCCCAGCGGCAGCCCAAAACTCCTCCGGACGCCATCGTTCTGCTCCCAGTATTTAGGACTCAACTCTCCCCGTCCGCATGCGTCCCGCCAGCCAGTCCTCCTCCTTCGCCAACTGCAGCTTGCTTCGCTCACTGTGGGTTCACTATATATCATCATCGTCATCGCCTCGTCGCCCGCGCTGCCATTCCCATCCATTCCCTCCCTCTCCAATTCTTGCCTCCGCGTTCTGGGGATCGTCGCCTTCACCGCGAGACAAGGCGATTCACCCACTGACTTCGATTAACTTGCTGTTGCTTCTCTTCCCCTGGCCCCCCATCCACTGAATCTCCTCTCTGCTCTATGCTCTGAGACTATGTCTCAATGCGAAGGATGGCGTTGTGATTTCCCCTCCGCTTTCTAGCCCTAATCGAACTCCTTTTTGCCGATATGGATTTCATTGTAAGTTTCCTCCGTTCTTTCGTCATGTCTCCTATCCAGCGATTTCTTTCTTTTCCCCCACTCCTTCTTTGGTAGTTTATGCCATTGTTCTTCATTATCTCTCCCTCTTCTTTGCATGCTGGGGAGCTGGGGAGCTGGGGAGTGATGGTCGCAATCGGGCTGCTGTTTCGCTGCCCAGCCAGAGCTAGCTTGCTATCCATCTTCCCCTGATGTCGTGGGCGGCCATGCGACCATGCGGCCCATGACACGTTCCCACCAGCTGCTTCCTTGAGTTATTCTCCTCAGCAGCGAAGGCGCCGCAGCGGATACACTGCGTCGCGCGCACACGCAGCATCATGCCCTGTTACCCGAGATCATTGATTTTTGCGATGACTGGGACCTACGTCTTGTCTGATTACTGACCGGGCTACTGACTCTACTTGGTTTTTGACTCTTAGCTATCCTTAACGCACTTCTGCGAAGTGCATGGCCCGACATCCATTCTCTGTTCTCAAGTGATACCCTCCTCCTGCGCGCAATGTTACCCAGACACCTACGATATGTCCCCAAGTGATACCCCCTTATCCTCTCATGCCGCCTCCCCCGCCCTACATTCTCGCGGCCCTGATCGAACTGGAAAATCCGATGGGCAATCTATAACGCCACCGGATATCGGCGTCAGCACCTCGTTGAACGGCTGCTCGTCATCTAGCCTTGATCCGCTGCCGTCTCCTCTAGGCTCAGCCCCAACTTCCAGCCAGCGAATAGAAGACCATCCCTGGTTTTCGCATCGGTTATCAGGTCGCACGGAGACGGACAGGTTGAGTCGCATCGCTCGCGCTGATAATGAAACCTGCGCAAGCTGCAGCCTAACGGTCCCCAAGGGTGTAAGCGAACAACTTCCACCCGGTGGACCGGGGACTTTGAAGGCGGATGGCAAGGGCCGAAATGGAAGCCCGGTGCTACGCTCCAGAGAAATCGTGTATTCCTGTAGCGGATCTCGGTCGGATTATGATGCGGAGCCCCACCCGCACCACTCGCCCGGTACCTCACTTCACTCGTCCGCGTCGTCGGAAACTTCCTCATGTCACACCCATATCGTGAACTATCTCTCATTACACGGGCCGCCAATCCCCGACGATTATGCACTTCTACGTAGCGCCTCAATTAGAACGCTGAGCTGTGAGCTCTTGCCTCGCGGGCTCTCATCAGGGCCCTTGTCGTTCGGGGACCCCGTTACCGGTTACACTATCGCCTATGTTTTTCGCCTCCCGGACCCTATGGCTCGCGGCAAACGCCGGAGCTATGCGCTTCTTGCCCTGGCAGGAAAGGACGCCGGCAGAGCCTTCCGTGCGTCCCCGCTGATCTGGCGCGTGTTCGGTCGCATCGCTGCGAGCATCGTTAGTGCTGCTGAACGGCATCAGGAGTCGGAAAAGTGCAAGGAAGAAGGCGGGATTCCCACTTCTGCCGCTGCTGCTGCCACTACCAGCATGGCCAACGGACGGAACTACACGCCCATTTCTTCCTTCCTGACCGGCCGAGCCCTGGGCCCAGACGGCCAACCGCGCCGTGCCGGCCAGATCCGCGCACGCAACCTTGCAGAGATCGTGGGGAACGAATACATCTTTGCTGAGCTGCACGCGCAATTCGTCGCCTTGCTCCAGCAGCTGTGTGCTATGTTTGGCGGAGCCCGCATCCCGGACGATCGCTCGGTTTCGAGTTCGTTTGAGGAGGAGAGCACGTTTTCGCCACGTCGACAGTCTCTGTCGGGCGATTGCGGGAGGGGGACAATCGACACCGGCATGACCACTGCCAGAACAAGCGGTAGTCCCGCTGATCCCGGGAACCCTAGACACGATTATGATTCATCCTCCGTCATGCTCTCGCCCGCCCCGAAACCAATACCCATATCTCATCGCGGACGACAGGTAGCAGCCTAGGCAAGTTTTGAGCCCGTGCCTGCTCCCTGCTCCCTGATCGATTTCGATTTCGATAACCATGGAGGAAAATATCTCTATTCCCTTCTATCTATCCACTTTCAACCTTGTTCTTTTTTTGGCGCTGTCATATTTTCCATTAACTTCACAACATATACCCAAACTTATCTTTTTTCCATTTAACTTATGTTTTTAATGCTGCTTTATCATTTCTTCCGACCCCCAAGATTCCGGTTCTCTACCATCAATCCATATTTGACGCTGTTACGACTTGATTTACATAACAACAACTCGTCATCGAACTTGAAAATAACCGAATAGAATACTGAGCACACCCCGACCCAACGAAGAAGCACACGTTGTTTATTTACCTCACCCATCCGGCCCAATTTATATATATTTTAATTACCATACTCCATCTTTTTTTCTCTGCACATATTTTCCAGTCTCTTTCCCCTTAACCCCTTTTCCCCTTCCGGCCCCGGATCGCGCGCTTGGACATGTCGATCTATGTGTTTCCACCATTGTTTGTATTGGGGGAATTTTCCTCACTAATTCCCTCTATCTCCTCTTCCCTCCCTCCCTCTCTGAAACGAAACACAAACTTCCTCATGCCTGCAAAACTGAGCCTCCTCATGTCTCGAAGGGGGAGGAATAAGCAAGAAACTCTGTGGGAGGTGAAATATCGTGTGTAGCTTCAGCTTCGATGACGATGACGGTGATGACAACGGGGGAGAGGATGGAGATGATGAAGCCTCCCAACAGTCTATAAGAACCTACTTCCCGTTCCCTCTTCTCATGCCCTTTCTAAAGGCCGATGGGCTTTTTCCCTTAACTTTTTGATTCCCCCTTTTCCTTGCTCGCTCCGTTGCTTGCGAAATATATGGATGCACCGGAGTAGGGGTTTTACTTGGGAGGGAAGGGAGGGAAGGGAGAGACGGCCAGTGGAGGTGATGGCTCTTCATCCTTCCGCTTGATCTACTACGTTTTTCTCCAACTTTTTTGCCGCTTCTCGTGGGATGATTTATATTTAATTTTGTTTCCCCTTTTTGTCGTCAACAGCAGCGGGAGCAGGAGAAGAAGTAGAAGGTGGTGATGGTTCGAAAACCGTCGTTTCTCTCCTCGAAGATTCCAGCGCTTCCAATCCACCGCCTTCCGTGGTGACTAACTTTAACATCTGACACAGACGAAACACGAGGTTGTGACGTGTTTTTTTTATCGGGGTCTTTTTTTTTCCCTTGTTTTTCCTTCGGAGCTTTTTATGTTTCTCATCATCATCATCATCATTACCATCAAAGAAGGGGATGGATATGACGGGACGGAAACCGGCGAAATTTGGTTTTGGGAGGGTATTTCTGCTTCTCGTTACGTTATCATGTTTCATCAATAGAATATTTTGGGTGTTTTTTTTTTTTTTTTTTTTTTTTCATCCCTATCTTGTATTTTTCTTTTTTGAGCCCTGTTTTTGTTTTTAGCGCTGCTTATATCTATCTATCTATCTATCTATATGGTATATCCGGAACCTCTCTCTCCCCCTCTCTCCCTCCCTAATATTAATATTTCAACTCTTTTCAACACACCGGTTGAAGCTTGCAACCATCCCGTTCTCATCGGTTTGTGTTGCACATGTCATTAAGTGCCGTGGCCCCATGGCTTAATGCAAAATGAATCTTATATCTAACCAACTGAACCCATCGCGCGACACCATTATTTATTTATATCAAACAAATTGGCAGTTTAGGTGGCGCTGTGACTAACTTCTAGTAGTAGTTGGTTATCTATCTACGTTGGTGAGTGGTAAGAGTCAAGTCAGTGGTTAGGTTTCCTTTGCTTATCCATTGGCATTTCTGTTTTTCTTCTTGTATTTTGTATTTTTGTATTTTGTATTTATTTATATATATATATATATTTGTTTTCGATAAATTCTTTTTTGTTTTGTTGTGGGCTCGCTCGTTTAGCCGTTACTGGCGAAAAGACATATTCCGGCGAAGCCAGGAGCCAGGACGGGAAGGGACGGTATTCTTAAGTAGGTTTGCTTCATAATATTATGCTTACTCGCTATTTATTTCCCATTTATTTTTTCCGTTTTCAGCGGCTTTTTTTTGGAAAGTTTTGAAGAGTGGTTTGCTCTGTGGGGCTCCACCGAGCTGAATTCAATTCTTCGTTAGCTCTTTGCTACAAGACGTTTGGAACGGAGACAGAGAGAGGGGGTTTCTAGTTCCCAACCCACAGTTGCTGGTGCACTGTGGACGGCTTGCCTCGGGAAGGTGATGATGCCGACGGAGTTAGACGCTCTCAGGCGGGAGATATTCGGTGGCCTTTCCAATTCTCCTGCCATCACTGGGGCGGGTACATTTCGGGTACCTAGTTCAGATGAAATTTGGTTCGACAAGGAGCTGCAGGATATAAAATGTCTGTCAGGCAGACATGAAACACAGACAACTAACTAGGCGTTAAGCAAGTACGTTCGAGTTGAGCAAATATGTATTCTCGCTTAGAGGAAGGAATTGAATGAAAATAAAAGATAGCCGCAGCGTTGCCCAGCGATTCTGCTGACAAATGACAACGAGATGGCATTGGCCTGTGTGACCCATAGTTGGAGAATGGCCAAAGATGGGTATGGTGATAGAATACTGCTTTGGTTGTAGATATAATGTTGTGTTTCATCATCAGAGATTTGCAGAGCTTTCGCGGGGCAGGTAATAATGACGTCACAACCCTAATCTTATCGATCTGGATTGAGGATCACATGATATCAGTGTTGAAATTCGAGATTAATTTTCTTCTGGCAAGCATCAGGAAACACGGAGTTGGGCATCTGCCACTAACATCCAATCCCGTACTGTATTGCATACCGAACTGCTACGCATATGGTGGCATGCGCACCCCTTGTCAACGGTGCTCTATTCCCTACATACTCTATGAAAAATGGATCCGTACGATAGCGACTCCTCCGGTATCGAAGACTTCACCGAGACCAACGTCCTCCTTGGTTACGCCGATGACAATGCTTCTGACGATTCGATCAGTCATCTTGGCGGATGGCCAGTATTTAAGCTCCAATCTTTTCTTTCGCTCTGCTTTTGATTTTATACAACGATCTTGGAAAGCTGATTGAGGATTTCAATAGACCTGGATTGACCCCGCCAGCCCACCACCCGGTGACTTAGCCAAATGCAAAGTCTGCAACAACCCAATGTTGCTTCTCCTCCAGCTACATGGTGACCTGCCGGAACACTTTCCTCACGACGAGCGGTGGTTGTATATCTTTGGGTGCCCCAGGAAATCCTGCTCCAGGAAGCCCGGAAGTATAAGAGGGCTGCGCGGTGTAAAGAAGCACAAAATTGCGAACTCGACTTCACGACAACAGCAAACTCAAACTGAGAAACTGGGAGATGCGCTGGAGCCCACCCCGGCAGAGAGCAAGTCCAAGCAAGATCTTGGCTCAAGTCTCTTTGGTGCGGCTCCCTCTAACCATAGACAATCAGCCAACCCAAACCCTTTTTCAACCGCATCCTCTAACAGCTTATCAAACCCTTTCGCTCCCCTTGCTCCTACATCCACCCTAGCTGCAAAACCTCCCCAAAAGCCATCCTCATCCCCGCCAACCGAATCCCTCCCCGAAACGTTCGCCGAAAAGGTCCGCCTCTCCTCCCCGCCCCTGCCACACCCCACGAAAGTAGCAGCAGGACCTCCGCTTCCTTGGCCACCGCAATCCGCATTCCCAAAGCCTTATCCCCATCACCACCTTGATGCAGAATACGAAACTCTCTCCCACCCGCCCTCCCCCACCTTACACAACCCAGAACAACCAGTCATCATGGAAGAGGACCCTTCTACAACCTCCGGCGCAGATCCCAAGGAAACTTTTGAATCCAGCATCGACAAATCCTTCCTGCGCTTCTCTACCCGACTAGGCCATAACCCGGAGCAAGTCCTCCGCTACGAATTCCGCGGAGCGCCCTTACTGTACTCCACAACCGATGCGGTGGGCAGACTATTCTCCCAATCCTCCTCCTCGCCCGCCAAATCATCGCATGTCATACTATCCAGCAACAGCGCGGCGAGCCAGAGTCCGAATAGGATTCCCATCTGCGAGTATTGTGGGCGCGAACGCGTATTTGAAGTTCAGCTCACGCCGCATGCGATCACGGTGCTTGAGGAGGGGCGGGAAAATATTGGCCTTGGGCCTACCGACGATACGGGGATGGAGTGGGGCACTGTGATCTTAGCGGTTTGCTCGGCGAATTGTGGATTAGAGCATGAGGGGGTATTGGGGTGGAGGGAGGAGTGGGTTGGTGTTCAATGGGAGGAAAGAATCGCAGGGAAGTAGTTTGGGAGATGCTGTATTTTGAGCTAGTTGGATTGGCCAGAGCTAGGGAGGAAAAGGGGGGAATGGTTAAAAATATAAATTGCTTAGTCGTGCGAAGTTATTTTAACGACCTAGGAAATATAGGAGATGGAAATAGACCGAAGGATTCGCTGGTACAAACTTATATAAGTATCTACTCAGCAAAATGCTCACGTTACTCTGCAAAAGGAGAACGCAGCTAGGGAGCAAAGTATTATGAAAGAAGTGCTTTAGATGACTTCACAGATATATATTTCCCAGGAAGTACGTTTCCCCGCCATAATTTTATTTCTTCATTTCATTCCGCGTGATACGGAGCTGATTCTGCTCCCACAGAAGGGGGGGGAAAAAAAAGGAAGTGAAAAAGTTATATGATTGAGACGAAATGCTAACACAGAAAGTAAACAAGAAAATAAAATTCGGAAATCAAGCAGGTTGTTCCAAACCCCTCCGAAGTACCCGACCGAACATTTCTATTCCCACTTTCTCACCTTTGATCTCCCCTCTGGCCTCATTTTCTTTATTTTTGGGAACTCTGATAACAGCACTCGTAAGATCAGAGCCTGCGCTTTTATCAACTTCCCATCCGCAAACATCAACGACGAATTTCTCCAGAGCTTCTAGTCCGTTCAGGTCCAGCCATTGAGCTAGTACATCAGCGCCGATTTCCCGAAATGCCTTGCCGACCTCAACCGCAATGCGGACCCGTACCAACTCTTCAAATCCTGCAACGTCGGCAACCAAATCTGCGTATAGGTCGTCGGAATTGAGCGTTGACCAGAAGAGGGTGTATTGTGCCGATTCGAGGAGAGTGTTGAGGCGGGCGAGCTTTTGGATTGATTCGATGAAGTCAGACGTTTGCATGGGGAGCGAAGACGATGTAGACGCAGAAAATGGTTGAGTGTATGCGGGGAGGAGGGCGAGAGCGAGGGAGAAGGCAGGCGAAGGGAAGACGGTTAAAGCTTTAGCAAGAATGTTGGTTGTTGTTTCGGTGTGGAGGAGATGAGGATTGAACTGGTAACTGAAGATTTTATTGCCCACGATAGACAATTGTTGTTAGCGAAGGTTTTTCAGGTAGTTGGTATACAAAAGCATGAAAGGAGGTGGTAATTTTCAGGAAAATAATTGATCCCCATCCCCATTCACCCGATATTTATCGAGAAACAGAGTCAGGCTAATAGGAAACGTTAATGTAATAAAATTACAGATCATCATAATAAGGCCACAAATGAAAAACCCGACAAAAGTGCAAGCGACGACTCATGCTTTTTATTCTCAAAAGCAAGTATATGATCGCTAGTCGTAGCAATAAAAGCGGTCTCTCCATATAAATCCGAATGTAAGCACTCACAGTTTCAGTAATGCCAGATTGGCATAGCAGTCAAACGTTCTGTCTTCGCATTGCTGAACAACATACTCTTGGAAGATTGTTGTGGTTTCTGGATTGTATCTGTCCAAACCGTTGAGGATGACATCGATATGCTGCGGTCTCGTTTTACACTTATCGAACGCAGCCATTGTGTTCCTTTTAACTCCCTTTCGCTCAAAATTCTCTGTGGGCCACCTCTTATAAGTCAGATATCGCAGATTCGTCCCGGATTTTCGTGCAGATTTGTGCGAGTATTTTCACCAGAAGCGTCCACGTCAAATAGATAGGCTCCTGGAGCTCGTATTTACCGCAAAGTTAGCGGATAGGAGCGAATTACTTCAGGTGAGGAATAGCCGATAAAGAACCCCTTTTAACCGTGTGTTGGAGAAGTCGAGAAATGTCCCATCTGATGTTGATTTTCGATAAGTTTGTGGTGCGAAAGCCGCCCGGAGGTGGTGCTACCTAATGCGGAATGTTTTGCCGGCCATGATGACTCAGCTAACACCCGACATATCATCCTTGAACTATGAACATATTACAGATCTGTACAGAGAGGCAAAATCCGTTGAATGAGGTCGCCTTTAACCCGGACTATCGTACTGATGAGTTGGTACTTGGGAGTGGGTATGCGGGGCAGATTCTATCGAAGCTGTAACGGGGTTGCTAGGTTAGGTTTTTGAAACTACGCCTCCCCGTCCCCATCTTTAAGGGGCCATTTCAAAAGAAAAAAGGAGGGGGGAGGGGGAGGGGGGCGCAGAGTTTGATTTCAATTTTGTTTTTTCATTATAGGGTTAGATCGTTCAACACGGTGTTTTATGTATATATATCTATGGATAGACATTCGCATTTCCCCATTTGGATTATGTCTACAGTACAGTTCTGATGTGCTCGACTGTTATGTTTCAGACTTCGATTTTGCTTTTTGATAATTCTATCTCTTGAATTCTAAAGTACATACTTGTTTTAGCAAGATGTATGGTTGTATGTGCTGCGTTGCCCGGGTTATCCAGTAGGGATTAGCTATTATGCAAGGGTAAGGGGACATCCATCGCCTCGCTATGTATACAACGCTACCAAAAGTAGCGATTAGCGTTAATATCCATACTAGTTGACTTTCCTTCGTTGAATATTTCTGAGATGTAGAACGTACCATGCGAATATTGATAGAGAATCAATAGCACGCACACAAATCCAGGGGGAGGTAACAAGAAAGTGGAGTGCTGCCGGGCATGCTAAATAGTATGATTCGAATTTTCACGAGAATAGTTCGGGCTGTGGATTCGTACGTAGTTCGTCCGACATCGCCCATTTATATAAAGAGAAGCAGCGGATAGCATCTAGTCAACCGAGTTTGCGAAGCTCTTAAGACTGAAAAATGTCGACCAAAGAAGTGGGTATCTCGAAGTACTACTTGCCAGCAATGTTAGGACCCAAGAAACCTAGAACGAACCAACAAACATATGGAACAGTGCATGCTCACAGCCACCAGTTCAACTCTGTTACATTTTAGTTAAAGGTGAAAGCTTGTCATCCTTCGCCTCACTGCGGCTGTGGCCTCCTTTGTTCTCAGTTTCCAGGGTATCTTAGCAGAGAAACTCGCAAAAGCAGATCGCACTGAACTCTTGCCTGAGTCGGAATTGCCCCTGGGTACTACTGCATGTTGTGGTTGTGACATCTCTCCCAGCACGATGTCTGCAACGCAAGGCGTGGCAGTAACAGAAGCGGCGTGCTGTTGCGGGTGCGCTTGTTGCTGTGTAAATATATCCTTAGAAAGAATGGTCCCTCTGGTTGTCTTCCTACTAATATACGACAGCGTATCCGTCCTTCGTGAGGAAGCAGACGGAATCTCGTACAGCTGACGGCTCAGGCTGCCCTGGTGGCATTTTTCTCCTCCTCGGCGGACCACGGCCGTGCTCAGGTCCTGGCGCTGGGTAATGGCAGCAACCTCATCCATTAGCGCGCGTTGGTAGTCGTTCAGTTTTTCTTCCAGCATTGCTATCTTCTTGCGGCTGATGTTGTATTTCTCGACTGCTAGGCGGGCCTCTGCTTCTGCGGCCTCTGCTTGCCGTATTGCTCCGGTGAGCCTGGTGTTGAGGGCGTCAAGTTTTTGTTTGATGAGGGTTATGTGATCGTATGTCATGATTAGACCAAGGACAGATATAAATGCAATAGCTGTTGTTATATCGCCGAAGGTCAAAGGGCCCATGGTGAATGGGGAGCGGTTTTGGTGTGTTGGAGAGTGTAAACGTAAAGCCTTTTGGATCTCAGGGGAGCAGAGTACAATTGAGACGGCCACAGATCGAGAAATATCATAGACACATAATGCAAAGAAGACCGAGGCAGGATGCATACAGTATACCATAGGTAGAGAGTAGAGAGAGTAAAATCAACAGCAAGAGGGGGAACTATGAGGGTACCTGGGTATGTACCCCCAGGTATACAAGTGCAATATGTTCTTTTGGCAATTGCATTCCAGCTGGCAGCAATCAGGAACACAATCTAGGCCACAATTTCCTCGACGGATAGATAAAGGACTGCCGACATTTCTATGTGATTTCGTCCGACCTTGATTTGTGTTGAGCCTGAGCAGGTTTGCTTGCACGCATAGGCCACGGGAATATAGGAGATCTCGGCTTCATCATTCCTATTGACAAACAGGCATAATAGTAGGTAGCAGTCATCTGGAATTTGCGCACGAGAGCTATCTTGGTATATTCTCCTTTTATACAATGCATCCGCTGCGAATATCCTGTATATTTGTAATTTATTGAGGTTGATTTAACCTTGTAGCCTCCAGGGCTACTTTTGGCTTCTTTAGCGGCCCAACACCTACAAGCCAATCAAAGCCATTTTTAGAACATCTTCAAAGGGACTCGGATACATATGTATACCCCTACTCCACGTGCCTTGTATACTATGATGCATGTTCGTGAGGTATTATTTTTTGATATCGGCACAGATGTATTTGTTATAAATTGACTTATTGGCCGCGCTTGCATGCGATGAGGCTCTTTGCATGGGCCAACGCGCGGACCGGAAGCCACAACACCGACAACTTGATCTTCAAACCTCAGCCGGCCGTTCTCCGCGAACAAACATTTACCGCTGCAGAGGATTGATGATTTGAGTTTCTTGAATAGGGGCCGCGCTGATTCCGTCGACACTCTCTTCTTCCCTGCCTATCCTAACGTAACTTTACCCATATATGTGCGGTATTTTTGTTAGCATTTGTCTGACAGTGTAACACCCCCCCTCCCCCCTCCATTCGTTATTTGTACGGTCAATGAAGAGTCACGGCTATGCATCTCTCGACTACGAAAGGCTTCTTTTGGGGGGGCAAAGACTTCGTGCTCTGTTTGCTCCTGCTTGCAACTTTCTCGAGCTGTC
>NW_025544803.1:1183300-1185076 GCF_000150115.1 Histoplasma capsulatum G186AR
CTAGCATTAAGCTTTCGGACAATAATACATACACCGTCAGCTATCAGGACGCAGGCGTTGATGGTGGTAATAGCTTTTCTGTCGAGCAAGAAACATTTGACCATGTCGTCATCGCGAACCCATATCAATTCTCGAATATCTCTTTGTCTCCCCCACCAAAACGGCCGCTTCATTCTCCGCGCTACGTTGACCTGCACGTCACCATTTTTGCCTCCCCCTATAAACTCTCACCGGAATATTTCAAAATGCCCAGCGGCTCCTCAGTCCCCGAAGCTGTTCTCACAACATTGCCCGCCAACGTCAAGCTAGGCGCCCGCACTGATGGTGTCGGCCCGGCTCAATTCTGGAGCATCAGCACGCTGAAAAAGGTGGAGGCACCAGCCAATTCTCTCCAGGATGGCATTTTCAGGTGACTCTTATTATGTATACAAGGTTTTCTCGCCAAAGCCGCTGAAGGCAAATTTTGTATCTGACATTCTCGGAATCGACGAGGCACGTATGTTCGGCAACAGCAGCAGCAGCAGCAGTGAAACCAGCTATACTGCGGACCAGCGCATAGCGGATATCTCCAAGTCTCACATCAGCTGGTACTATGAGAAAGTGTGGCAGTCGTACCCATACCTGTACCCGCGGGTGACGTTTGAAGATATAAAACTGGCGCCTAATCTATGGTATACCAACGGGATGGAGAGCTTTATATCGACGATGGAGACTAGTTCGTTATCTGGGATGAATGTTGCCGGGTTGATATTGTCTGAGTGGGTTTCAAAGTTTGAGACGAAGCTGAAGAAGTTCGAGGACGGCGTTGGGCTCTAAACTTTTGTTCTAATTCACTTCGTCTCGTCTTTTTCGCCAGGATTTGGAGTGTACGGGGTTACAGGAACGGGAAAGACATCAAGGTGTTTTCTTCAGTTCATGGTTAATAATGATTTCTTTCTCTTTGTTTTGGGAAGAAGGGGTCTTCTGGGGCGATGTCTTTCATTTCTCGTTGTAGTAGCGGATGTCATCCTTGGTTAGTAGTTAGCTATTTTTATTCTTAGATTTGGCCCTATGATCCACTTTTCCTCCGGGGTGACGAAAGGCGTTGGATCACCTGAAATCGTCATCATCATTATCACCGTTATCACTATCACCGGCATTCATGACCATTATTACCATCCATGACCAAAGAACAAAGCAGACCAACAAATCCTCCCCGCAAGGCATCCTTCCAGAAACGGCAACTGACGTCTCGGGACGCAGGCGGAATTACATAAGCCAGCCGCCTGACTGCCGCTCGTGCGCAAACTGCTTGGCGGCGCGGCTCCGCTTTTGCCTGGAGGCTCTGTGGGATCTGGACAAGCTCCGACTTCGATCCAACCAACGAACCAACGACTCAACGACGGCGTCCTGCGTCTCACGACTTCAACCTCATCTTGCGTCTCCTGTCCTCCTGGTCCAGCGATGGATGCCTCTCCTCCCCTTCTCCCCCTTACCTCCGCCTTGCTGATTCGTTAGAGCTAGTTGGCTAGATACCGGGATAGAAACCCAAGCTGCTGCTGTTCTACCCGATCCGTTAGTCCCCGTCCTGCACTTGGAAAAGCAAGCAGGCATTTTGTCGGTGACCCGCGAATAATACCACTCCTTGTTGGCTCATTTTATTTCGTTTTTCTTTTCTTTTCTTTTCTTCTCTTTTCTTTCTTTCTGTTTTTTGTGTGGATGTTCAATGGTTATTCCTTCTTTTGATGTTTAAATGCTACCCGTCAGTTTAAGCTACGCCCAGCGACTAGTTAGGTG